>NC_056743.1:861098774-861327957 GCF_019279795.1 Protopterus annectens | reverse complement strand
GACCATTCATAAGCACATAAATAACAATTACCTTGTATCATCCGTCTTCTCTGACATCAAAATGTTTCACTACAGTCTCTCACTCCAAACTACTGTATCAACTCTCATCTGTTAGTCTCTCTCCGTCTGGCCAAGAATGGTTTAATACCCCCAATAACAGGACTCAAAGTGCAAAATGTTAACAATCCAAATCTATCTTCTCACACCAGTTAAGAGACTCTTAAGGCTCAATACTTGCTCCCTTTACTTTTGAACATATTAATTAACAACCTTCCTTTTGCCTCCACTAACTCAATTTGTCCAACATGCTGACGGCTTAACAATTAACTGTATAGCCAAAACAATCCCTGATTTTCACATTATTCAACTCTTTTTCACATCTACTGAAGTCTGGCTCAAACAGCCCAACTATATACTAAACCCTAAAAAGGTAAGCTAGTGCTATTCATCCTCAAGTTAAATTCTAATGTATAACTAACGTTGCCTTTTTTCCCTTAAGACAGTACCACCACTGAATCTCTTTTCCACACAAAATTCCTACATATCATAACTGATGGAAATCTAAAATCTGACCTCCATGTCCAACAGGTAGTCAAGAAAACCAACAAAAAACTTGGACTGGTATAAAAGGCAAAGTACTATGCAACAGACTGCACTTGTAAACAAACAGCAACTGTTTACTTCTCATACTCTCATTAGTGGACCACAATTTTTTCAATTTGCACTCATTCCAACTTATAAAAGATGAGTACTACAATAATATTGCTAAGTTCACTACCAATGTAAACAGAACTCACCACTGCACCACCATAAAACAACTCAACTAGCTTAAATCAACAGATTATCTCAACTACTGTCAGCTCAAAATAATTTTACTCATCCCAGACAGATGTCCATCCCTTTAAGAATTTTCTTTAATGGTACACTTCCATTACAAGACTTAAGACCTGACCTATATCAATCGGTTCCACAACTCCCACAGTGACTCTATTCACTATAGTTATGTTGCTAAAATCCTGGAACTCCTTACCCACCTCCATCTGACAAATCAACAAACCAGCCTCTTCAAGTTCTCACTAAAATCATATTTCCAGAAAACCTGGATCTGCTACTATACCTCCTACAGTGGATAAATCCCCTTTAACTCTGACAGCCACCACTCCATCTAAATTCCCATTTCATTAAGTAGCCATACAGGACTTTATTTTATTTTTTAGATACAATTATTATACCCTTAGTTAATCACCTTTAAATTATATTCAGTGTAGTATGCCTCTTTCATAATCTCAACTCAACATATTCTCTTTTATAAGCCTCAAACCTAACACAGACGGGCAGACACACACAGACTCACTTGTTTCCACAAGGTAATATGCTGTCTTCTGCAATGTGCCATGGTCTTCTAAATGTTTCCAGAATGTGAAATGCACTACTTCCATTTGCATTAAGTATATATCATGTTACATGCTAATTCATGGTTCCTGTAATTGCTTATATCATCACCTACTATTGTGCAATATTCCATTTTGTTCCTTACTCCAACACGTACAACCAATATTATATTATGCCTATGTATCTTATATTTGTTTGTGTTCAACTGTATTTTGTATTCTGGTTCAACTGTACACATATTGTTACTTTTTCAAGTTTTCTCCTTGGGCCTTCCACTGAAAGGGGTTTCCAACACATACAAACCTTCCTGAGAAACAAATACAAGTAAATAAATAAAACAAACTCATATCAGTAATAAAAAGCCCCAAAAAATTGCAAACATGGGTTTCAGATGAGATAATATACACAATAAAAGAAAAATAAATTTTTCAGAGAACATTTCATTAACAAAGCAACAGGAAGTACAAATAGAATTTTTTTTAACAATAAACTGTGAAATCTAGAAGCAATAAAAAGCTAACACCTCTCAAATAGAAGTCTTAGATCAAAACTTCTCCTTTTTGTAAAACATGGCAAATAAACAGTCATGTACTGAAATATGGGTCATAAAGCTCAGCAGCTACATATCTGAATATATGTATATTTTAAAACAAAATGGCTTTAAAAGAAAAAAAAAACACAGAGAAATGGCTAGGTAAAACACAGTGTCCCAACTCTCTCCATCCCTTGCTCCATTCCCTAGCTTCTCCCAGACTAGAACGTCTTTGCATTTTCTGTGTATATAAGGCTTCGATCTCCTTCCGAAATCCTCTCCTCTCACCATACTTCTTAATTCTTCAATTGGAACAATCTTAGGGCCTAGCTGTTTGGTGCTGAAAGGGAATGACAGCCAAAGGCTATTTTTGCTCCTTTGTGGGTGCATAGTACAGTTCAAGCGGCTTGCTCACTTTCCAATATTTCTCATTAACTAGTTCCAAAGTCAAGGAACCATTCAATGTCTGTAAGAAGAGATGGATGACACAGTTAGTTTAGAAACTAAAATAGGCATCAAGTATTAAATTATACCAAGACTCATAATAATACATAGTACAGTAACAAATCTTAGTAGTAAACTAGCTTTTCTTTGGCTTCCCATTAGGAAAATACTGACATTCTCTATAGATGTATGGATAAAGGAAGGCAAGCCATTACTCAAAACAAACACTGCTGGTGTGTTTGATCATGCACAATGATTATACGTGCTGAATTTTAAGGCACTTTCCAACCTCCAATACAAACTCCATACCATTTACCTGTTTTATTACCAGTGAAGGAGAGTACCATCAAATGTCACCTCACTTAACATGATATAATGCAGATGATTCAAAAAAGAAAGTCCCAGGCACTTACCATAACAACAAATCTTTAAGAAGATAGGGCATCTTTTTTTTTTCCGTGTCAAGGAACATTTTTTTTAAATCACTTTTGCACTTGTGACATGGGAAAATTTAAATTTATACAGAAGTAATCAAACTGTATTAACAAACACTATACTTCACGTATACTGCTATATGTCATATAACCTAAGCAACACTGCATAAATTATTCAATTCCTGCTCCTTTTTTTTAAACAAGAAACATCTTTATTAAACCATCACTGACAACTTAAGCAATCATACATTTATATAAATGAAAACAAACCATATTAACACAATCCTAATTGCCAAGTATTTTACATCACATGCCATACTGACACTCCCAGATAATAATAATCTATCCAATCATTTCCAGTCAAACATTACATAGCTCATTTAAGTCCTGCTTCTTTTAAACTTCATTCCTCCCCTGTATGTACTGTTCCCCGAATTCCCATTTTTCTATGTACTTTGCTTGTACCCTTTTCTAAAGATCTCAGTTCCAGTTGTTTTATCTCAGTTACTATATTGACTACTTCTGATATAGTTGGTTTAGATTTTGATTTCCATTTTCTAATAATTGGTTTTGGCAGCCACCATAATTAGATACAGCAAGGCCTTACCATGTCTAGACAATTCTGATTCTGTATCACAGCTCAGAAAAATCATCTCCCTCGTCACACTAATTTGCCCACCCAGCTACTCCGAACAGATCTCCAACAGTGCAACCTGCAGGGAATCCTTAAAGTCCTCCTACCCACCGCACTCCCAGAAAACATGTTCCCGAATACCTCTTTTTTCCCTGTGACACCTCCAACATTTGCTGTCTACCCAAGCAAAATGTTTCTGGAGTTTAATTGGGGTTTAAAAATATCTGTGTAAACCTTTCCAAGCAAAAATCCTAAATCCTCTACATTTTGTTTCATATTTGGGAAACAAATTTTCCCACTGTTTTTTTCTGAATTGCTCATCCAATCTCTCTTCCCAATCCTTTCTAACCTCCTCTGATTTATTTTTATAGTTAACATGCAATATCTTATATGCTCTAATAATTATCCTTTTTTAATGGCAGCTTCTGCTCTAGATTCTACTAAAAACTCTACAAGTGCTGGTCTTTGGTTTAGCCCCCCCCCCCCCCACAAGTTCTTTCTCTTTACCTATACTCTGATATCAATCCTTGATAGGGAAGGCAATTTCTAACCTACAGTCCAAATAAATTCTTGGTCTCCTCCCACTCTATTACCTTTCCCTCTCTAGTTATTTGTTCCCAATACCTTGGTTCCTTTGCCAGTTTTCTCCAATAAATTCCAGCCTCTTCTTGCCAATATCCTTAATTGCAGTCATCATTATCAGCAAAATATCCTTTCTCCATTCTGGTGTTGGCTTAGTTCTAGAACACTTTCTGCTACTTTATGGATATAATATTCTGTATGATTATTGTTATTCCCCTTAAAGGCCTCCAACCAAAATCCCAGTCTCTCCCTTTTACTTGAGCTTTCCCCCTCTTTCAAAATCATCCCTTTCCACTTTGAGCTATAGTTTCTTGTTTGTGCCATGTATAGGAGCTTACCTGTGTAGCTCTGAAATATCCCTCCAAACTGGGTAATCCCAATCCTCCCTGTTCTACTGGATGAATCCGATTATCCCACTTGACTCTTGCCAACTTCCCATCCGAGATAAAATCCTTCAGCTCTTTATTAATAGCTATTCACAACTTCTCCTCAAGTTGATAAAAATATGCCTGATCTGTGCACAAGACTAAAGGGTCTAAAAACATTTTGACTGCTTGTATCTTACGATCCATATAAAGTACAGTTGTGTACACTTACCATAAATGTAGATGTTCGAGTGTATTCACTGTTGCAGTCATTACATTTGGGTAATCTGCTGGTAGGTTGCCCTCAGTCAGCCTGATTAACAAAGTCTTGGGTCCCACATCGGTTGCTGTCCCTTCTTCCATGATGTCAGGTCGTCAGGGGTATAAAACATGCAGCCGATGCCATTACATCAGTTTTAGTTGCCCCAGATGTCAGGTGCCCCCCAAATGGGGAGCAATATATATATATATATACATATATATATATATATATATATATATATATATATATATATATATATATAAATATATATATAAATAAATAAATAAATATTTATATTTATATGTATATACATATCATTTAAAACACAAAAAATATACCTCCAAACAAAAGCAAATACACCCAAAAAGGTGTTTAAGCATAATAAAAGAAAGGAGAGGTATAGTAAGAGAAAAACAGGGGGCTGGATGGTGGGTAACCAGGACTGCAACAATACACTCAAACATCTACATTTATGGTAAGTGTACCCAACTGTACTATGTTCTTCGTGTTTCACTATTGCAGTCATTACATTTGGGTAGAATCCCAAAGCTATGGTTGGGAGGATGGATTTATACAGCATTAGGAGCAGCTATAAGGCCCTGCAGGACAGCAGTGGCAAAGCCAGCTCTGGATTTAGAGAAGCGAGGTAAATGGTAATGTTTGGTTAACATATGAACTGAGCTCCAGGTAGCAGCTTCTAGAATGTCTCTGGTAGGAACCCCTCTGAGAAAGGCTGCAGAAGTAGATGCAGCCCTGGTGGAATGAGACCTGATCCCCTTGGGGATAGGTTTACCATGGTGCATATAGCAGAAACTAATGCAATGGCTTATCCATTTGGAAATAGTCTGCTTTGAAATAGCTTTTCCCTCTGTCCCTGCAGCAAATGCCACCAATAGTTGCTCAGATTTTCTTAGAGATTTCGTCCTGTTTAAGTAGAATCTAAGTCTGTGTACATCCAATGAATGCAGAATCTGCTCACCCTTGTTCTGTGGATTGGGGAAGAAAGTTGGCAGATGAATGGTCTGATTAAGAGCCACACTGGATACCACTTTAGGCATGAAAGATGGATTGGTCCCGAGAGCCACCCTGTCCGGATGAAAAATAATGAAAGGCTCCACTGCCATAAGAGCCTGTAATTCTGAAATCCTTCTAGCTGAAGTGACTGCTAAAAGGAAAGCTGTTTTTCATGAGAGAAATTTTAGGTCTGCAGTAGCAGCTGGCTCAAAAGGAGGGAGAGTGAGCTTTTCCAAAACAAAAATTGAGGTCCCATGCAGGAGTTGATGCTCTTCTGGGAGGTCTTAAATTTTTGGCCCCTCTGAGATACAGCTTTAGCAGAGGATGAGAGAAGAGGGGAGGTTCTGTGTTGTAATAAGCTGAAATGGCAGAGGCATGGATTTTTATGGAAGAAAAAGATAGGCCCTTGTGAATCTCAGTTAAGTAATGCAGAATCTGAGGAATATTGGGCATTGCTGTGCTTATTCCTTGTGATTGGTTCCAGGCACAGAATCTTTTCCACTTGTCAGTATAAGATTTTCTAGTACTAGGCTTTCTAGCCTCCAAAATGACATCCATCACTGGTTTGCAGAGGGATGCCAAGGGTGAAATTAGTTAATTAGCCACGCTGCAAGATTCAAAGTTTGGAGCAGAGTGTGCAGAATTTGGTAGTTCTGCTGAGACAGTAGGTAAGGTGTCTGAGGCAGTTGCCACGGAGGAAGGTATGACACATTGCGCAGGAGTGGGTACCAGTGTTGGAGAGGCCAGTCTGGAGCAATCAGAATCATTTTTGGTTTGTCCTGTTTGACTTTTAGTAGAACTTTGGAGAGCAGAGGCAGAGGGGGGAAAGGCATAGATTGATAGGTTTTTCCAGCTGAATGATAGAGCATCCACTTTCCAAGCTTTTTTGTGATGAATTCTTGTGCAGAATTTGTCCAACTGATAGTTCTGGGGTGAGGCAAAAAGATCTATGTCTGGGTTCCCCCATTTGCATGCCAACATGTTGAAAACTTGTGGTTCCAATTTCCATTCGTGTTGGTCCATAAGATTTCTGCTTAGTTTGTCTGCCAGAGTATTTAGCTTTCCTGGCAGGAATTGAGCTTGTAGTTGTATCGGATAGGTCAAGGCCGTGTTCCACAATGCCATGGCTAGTCTGCAGAGGGGGTAGGAATGGGTACCTGTACCCCCTGCTTGTTTATGTACCACATAACTGTGGTGTTGTCTGTCTTTATCAGTAGTTGTCCTGGATGAAGGTAGTCCTTGAAGGCTGTCAGAGCATTCTGTACAGCTAGCATCTCTTTCTGATTGATATATAGGTGCATTTGATTTGGGCTCCAATTGCCCTGAATGCACTTCCCTGCCAGATGAGCCCCCCAAGCATAGTCTGATGCTTCTGTTGTTAGGGTTTGGGCGGCAGGGGGTGGAGTGAATGGCAGTCCCTTGTTTTGGTGGCAGGCCTCTGCCCACCATAGGAACTCTAGTTGCAGGCAAGGTATAATAGGAATCATTGTTTCCAGGCTGTGACAATGTTGACTCCATAAACAAAGTACCACTGAAGTTTCCTCATATGCAGTCTTGCATATGGATTTAGAAGAATGCAGGAAGCCATGAACTCCAAGGCCTACAGAATTAGTCTTGCAGATAGCTGGGTTTTTGTGGCCACCTGTTTGAAGTAAGTCATCAATTGAATTTGCTTTTCTGGCTTATGGTAAGTCATCTGGGCAGTTGTATACAAGCTTGCATCCAGGAATGTAATTTTTTGAGAGGGTACCAGTTGTGATTTCTTTTCGTTTATGGTGTACCCTACACAAGTTAGAACGCTTTTTACAAATGCCAGATGCTTTAGAAGAATGTCCTTGTTTTCTGCCTGAATTAGACAATCGTCCAGGTAAGGATATATTTGAATATTTCTTTGCCTGCAAAATGCAATTACTGGTGCCATGCACTTTGTGAAGACCCTGGGTGCAGTAGGTAAGCCAAAGGGCAGTGCAGAGAACTGGTAATGCAAGTAACCTGCTTTGAAGCGGAGGTGTCTTCTGTAAGATTCCCTGATTGGGATATGCAGGTAAGCCTCTTTTAAGTCTAGAGTTACCAACCAGGCATCTTTGCCTAGCATAGGTAGTAACTGTTGAGTCAGCATCTTGAATTTTGGAATGTCCAGAAATGTGTTTAGAGTGGATAAGTCCAGAATTGGACGCCATGATTTGTCTTTTCTGGGCACCAGAAAAAGTCTGGAATAGAAACCTTGTCCCTTTTCCTCTTCTGGTACTGGTTGAATAGCCCCCATGTTCATGAGGGACAGAACTTGTTTCTGGGCCTCTGCCCACTGATTTGGGGGCAGATCTGGCCATCAGTTTGGGATTGGCAACATGTGGAAATGAAATCTGTATCCCTGGGATACTATATTTAAAACCCATTTGTCCTGGGTAATAAGTTGCCAGTTTTGTGCATGAAGTGCTAGTTTTCCCCCCAAAGGGGTGGCCAAGAGCTAAGTGCTTGATGATTGTAGAGGGAAGTCAATGAGACTGTTCACCATAGGGAGGTGCCTTGTTGCTTCCAGATTTGGGGGTGGAGGCACCCCATTGTTTTGTTCTAAAAGTTCCTTGTGACTGAAACCTGAAGCCTTTGGAATGTCTTGATTTTACTTCAGCGGCTCTCGAGGGGACTGGAGAGGACCAGTTCTTAGTAGGCCAGTGCCTACTAAATCTTGGAGGTTGCACTTGTAAGAAATCTTTCACAGTTTGCATAGATTTAGCTTTATCTTCCATCTTTTTTAACACTTCTTCAGCCTTATTACCAAACAGACGGTCCTGTTGTAAAGGAGCATCCAACAATTTTGCTTTAACATGGTTCATAGGTTGGTACTAGGCTATCAGCCCTAGGGCCTATACAAGCCTAGCCATAACAATTCCCTGGCTATTTCTTCCCACATTATTTACTTTTCTGGACCCCTGTCTAGCAGGGCGACTGACGTGATCCCTGGGGTGAATTTCCTTTCTCCCATCCAATCGTCAAGGTTCCTCTTGAAGAGGTCCAAAGAGGCACTCTGCTTTACATGTATGGGCAATCTATTCCAGAGTCTGGGGAGTTTCTGGGTCAGGAACCTATCCCTCCAGCATGTTTTGTTTATTGTGATGACAAGGTTTAGATCCCTGGAGCGTGTAGCTCTGAGGGATTGGGATTTCTTTAAGTGTAGCATGTCCAACAGCTCTGGGTTTGACATGGCCTTGTATGTTAAGCAGAGATCGCCTCTGAGTAGACGATATGTGACAGAGTATAGCTGGAGTTTTTTAAGGCGGTCAGCGTAGGGCATCTGCTTTAGGCCTGTGATTCTTTTAGTGAGGTATTTCTGAGGCCTTTCCAGTTGTTACAGATGTCTTGAGAGGTACATACCAAATGGGGCGTTGTATTCTATAATGGGTCTAATGAGGGATGAGTACAGTGGGGCAATGACCTCCTTTTTTCTGGATGAAAAGCCCTTCGTGATGAGGTGTGCCACATAAAAGGATTTCCTGACTGTTGTGGCGATGTGGTTATCGAAGATGAGACCACTGTCCACCTGTGTCCCTAAGTCTCTTATCACACTTTCTGTGTTTAGTGTACTGCCACCTATATGGTAATTCATGGATACATGTTTTTTCCCCAAAGGGGATAACAATACATTTCTTGGCATTGAGCTTGAGCCCATGGCTCTGGCACCAAGCATCTGTTTCTGTAAGGCCCTTTTGTAGAGTATCCACATCATTTGGGGATTCAGTAATGGCTCCCAGTTTGCAGTCATCTGCAAACTTTGTTAGCCAGAGTCCCTTAGTGTTGACCTGTACTTCAGAGAGGTAGATGCCAAACAAGAGCCGGCCCCAGGACTGACCCCTGAGGTACTCCACTTGTCTGGAGCTGGATTTGGAGTTGGCTACTTTTACAGTGTGGGTTCTATCAGTAAGCCATTTAGCAACCCATTGGGTGACATAGGGATTAATGCCCAACTTAGTAAGTTTATCTATGATTCCAGAGTGGGGGATGGTGTCAAAGGCCTTGGCAAGGTCTAGATAGGCTGTGTGGACCACCTTACCCTTTTCCATGGCTCTGGAGACTGATTCAAAGAAGTCAATCAGGTTCAGGAGACAAGATCGGCCCTTCACAAACCCAAACTGGGTGGGGTCCAGTGTTTGAAGGTTGCCAATGTCTTTGTTTATAAGTTCCATGATAATACGCTCCATGGCCTTGCAGATAAGGCTTGTCAGACTGATGGGACGGTAGATTCCGGGATCCAAGGTGGATCCCCCCTTGTGGATTGGGATAACTGTAGCTCTGCGCCACTCAGTGGGCACGAAACCTGAGGTGAGGCTATGATTAAACATGACACTTAGGTGAGGTGCCAGTTCATATTGTAGTTCATGTAGTACACAGCCCGGGATGTCATCTGGTCCCATGGATGCTGTATTCTTGGCTTTAGAGAGTGCGTTTTGTACCTGTGTGGCCGTTATTACTGGAATTTGGCAATCTTCCGGTATTGAGATGGGTCATTTAGGGGGTGAGACGGGGGTGAAGTTGGCACTGAATCGATCTGCCAGGATACTGGCAATATCCTTTGGATCAGTATATTTAATGCCATTCTGTTTTAGCTCAGAGAAGATCTGAGCATTGCCATTTAGATTCTTGACATAGTTATAGAATGCTTTGTGGTTGTCTTTGGAATCTTTGGCAATTTTATTTTCGTAACTAGCTTTGGAGGATTTTATGAGGCGTCTCAGTTTCTTACTGAGGCTAGTAAGGGAGTTTTTTGCATCCTGGGATTTTCCTCTTTTCTGCAAAAGTTTCTTCCTTTTGTTGTAAAGTTTGTTTATGGCAGGGGACCACCAGATTGGCTTCCTTTTTTTGGATGAGAGCATTTTGGTTATATTTGGGATGGCACAATTCATGCATGAGTGGATATGCTCGTACAGTGCCTTAGTGTAGAATTCAGCAGTTGAACTTTCAGTTCTCGTCTGCATGGGTGTCATGAAGTTTGTCACTTCTGACTTGAGTAGCATGAAGTTGGCTTTGGAGAAGTTTTTTATGGTGGTTTCTTTACTGGGGGGTGGGGGTGGGATGTGGATGTTAAGGGTGATTAGCTTATGGTCAGACCCGACTAATGAGGGGGTGACCATAGGTATGGAGCATTGATTTCCCATGTTGGTAATGACCAGGTCTAGGATATTGGAGCCCCTGGTGGGACTATGGATTAGTTGATCCAGGGCGTTGGAAGTTATGTATTTCAAGAACCGTTGCGCAAAGGTGCTGGGACATGAGTAGTTTTCCCAGTTAATGGCAGGGTAGTTAAAATCACCCAGTATTAGGGTGTTTGGTTCTATCTAAATATTTTCCAGTATGTTTGGAAAGGTGTAGTGAGAATCTTGGGGTATGGTGGGGGATCTGTAGCAAGCTACAATTTGGATTGCAGTCTTACCTAGTGTTAGTTGCACTTGGAGAATTTCAGACACATTGTGTTGGCCAACTAGCCTGGTGGTGTGAATATCCTTGGTGAATATTGACACTCCTCCACCTTTAGTGTTTCGGTCCTGGTTTGGTGGCCGAAAAGTGTGGTAAGAGTTGCAGCCTGGTATTGCAGGGGTGCTCTCTGGAGCCTTGAACCAGGTCTCAGTTACTGCACAGATACTGATGTTCTCCATTTCTAGGCGTGCCTCGAGAGAGTGCATTTTGAGGTTTAGACTTCTAGCATTGAGTAGCATTACCTTCAGATTTTGCATGCTTGTACCTGTTACGGTGGTGGTTTTGTCCATTGAAGTTTGCCTAAAAAAGGCACTATAGGGGTGGCAAGAGCCTTAGCCAGTAACCTGAATCCCAGGGGTGACAGGTGCAGACCATCTCTGGCAAAGCATCGTGGTCTGTCAATCATGTCATCCCAGGCAGACAGATACTGGATCCCCTTTGAATGACACCATAAGCTTAGCCAATTTATCATTCTGGGCGAAGGCAGGATGCTACTTAGGGCTAGGGTCATACCTGCCTGGGCCACATGATCCAAGAGCTCTTCCATGTCTCTTTTCATGTAGTCCAGGGAGGTACGTCTCAAGTCATTCACTCCAACATGGGCAATGACAGAGTCATATTTGTACTTGATATGGAGTGACTTGAGTGCATGCGTTATGTGGCGGATCCTGGCACCCGACAGGCAGCTGACTGTAATTTTCTACTTATTCAACCTGGTGAGAGGGACATCAGTGTGCCGGACTATAGAGTCACCTATGACTAAAGTGTTAGGTACATTGTCTTGCCTTAGGGGCTGTTGCTGGGAGGAACACTGGTGTTGTGAACTATGTGACACATTGGTTGCGATTCTTGTTTGTTTGCGTTTCAGCTTCAGAGGTCTTTGTTGCTTGGGCAGGTTATAGTTAAGGGCCTCTACATATGTGGATTTAGTGTTGCTATATGTGGGTGTTGGTGGTGCGGGTTTAGAAGGGCTATGTGTTGCTTGAGGTGTAGTGTGGGTGTTAACCTTCTCTTGACTGTTTAGCACAATCTTGGGTGGAGAGAGCTTTGCTTCCATTTTGGCTATGTAAGTGCATCTCTCACAGGTTGTAGTGTTGGGTGGTAGGAGGAGAGGGTTGTCTGTGTACATGAGGCAATTGCTGCATTGCCCCAGTATGCCCAGATTCACCAGGTGGACAGGAGAAATCACCGGAAGCTGACCCTTGGACATGCCTGGTTTGGGGCTTTTTTTTCTTTGTAAAGTATAGGAGCTGTTTCCTTAGCAAGGTACTTTGCAATTATAGGCTGTTTAGTGCCTACTATTAATTTCTCCTTGTTAACAAGAAGAGTTCAGTGTTTGTATGAGTTTAAGGCTTCCTAGTGCTTTCCAGCAGGTATTAGAGAAAGTGCTAGTCACAGGGATGCTTAAAGGTAAGATTGAAAAGAATGCACTCTGCATTGTGCACTAGAGAAGTTAGATGTGAAAGTAGGTAACTTGAGTTTTATCGGTTTAAAAAGTTAAGGTTTAGTGGAGAGTTACTATTTTTAAAACAGCAAGATGGATTGAAAGGGGTGGTCACTTTTGTATTTTGGTACTATGAAATACTGTAGGATGGCCAATAAATTTAAATAATTCTCTGCCTCCGGCTCCTTGTAAGCCAGACAGTCAGGTCAGGCAGAGTTTGCTCTTTGAGCCAAGCATGCCTTCTTAGCACAGATCCAGTTACAGCAGCCCTGCAAGAGGCCTCCAAGGAATCAAAACCACATTGCAAAGTATATTTTCCAACTTGTTCAGCTGAATGCAATAAATCCTGCAATTCTTTATTTTCCACACAGTCAGAGATTAACATAATTTTCTGTTTAAGTAGTCCCATGATATGCTGTTGATATTTAAGCATATGAAATTGACAGTTTAAAGCCCTGATTGCCAAGGTTGCAGACGTGTAAACCTTATTACCCCATCTATCCAGCGCCCTGGAGTCTCTATCAGAAGGGGTAGGATTTTTGGCAGTAGAGGCCTTAATGCCCTTGGGACCCTGAGAAATCGTTTCAGAATCAGCAATAGGGTTTTTGAAAAGGAATTTGTGGGAGTCAGGAACCCTGTAGTATCTGTCTGGCTTACAAGGAGCCGGAGGCAGAGAATCAGGAGTCATACTAGATTCTGAAAATACATCAGCAACAATGTCTAGAACAGGAGGCATAGCCAAAGGCCTATGCTGAGGAAGTAGAACAAAATCCCTAAGTTTCTTTTTAGATTCAGAGAAATCCTGACTTTCCCAGTGGAAATGTTCCCTTAAGGCATGTAAAGTTTCCCCAAAAGAAAAATCCTCAGGGGGAGAGGCAGAAGGAATGGAATCCTCTGCATCAGAGTCCTCATAAGTACGAATAGACAAATCCTGTTCATTAGAAAAGTCAGAAGAAATAGAATCCTGTTCAGAAGATTCATAATCAATGTCTTGTCTAAGCCTCTTAGAAGGAGGGGGTTGGCTACCCCTGATCAGAGTAATTAAATCTTCAGCCATTTTGATCATTTGTTTTTTAGGCATAGGGTTTTGCACATGTGGCCCAGGCGTCATTTTTTTAGACATAGATTTAGATTTTGGCCTTAGTTTTGAGGATGGCATCGGTCTAATATACAAACCTGTAGGCCTGGAAACACCCTCAGAAGCCGGTGCCTGCACAGCGGCTCCGGACCCATCTATGGTAGAGACATCCGTGGGTTCCATAATTGAAGCATCTTGCGGCATACCGGACTCCGAATGGGTCTCAGTAGAGGCCTGCAAATCAGAAGTGAAGCATCATCGGTTTTGGACCTCGACGGTCTGTCTCTGTCTTTTTGTTTGCGTTTTATAGGCATTCTGGTAGTCGGATTGCTATCCGACGACATTTCTGGACAGTTAAATCTTGAGCCAAAATATTTAGAAGCAAAAATATACCGACGTTTAATCGTGCTTTGATTAAATTCAGCACAAAACCGACAGCAAGGCATGCTGTGGTCAGGGCCTAGGCAAGGAATACAGTACAAATGAAAATCCTTATGAGGTATTTGCTTCCCAAAAGTAATGCAATTATTAACTTTTACTGACATCGGTAAGAAGCAAGAAATAGTTTCCCCAACGGGGTACTTAGCTTTTAGTTGAAGACTGATTCTGAAACTCGAAAATGAAAATTTCAGGAGTTGGCCGACCGACACTTACAAACTGTTTCTGCTTCGGGCACCGTGCGGCAAGAAAGACTGATGTAATGGCGTCGGCTACATGTTTTATACCCCTGACGACCTGACGTCATGGAAGAAGGGACAGCAACCGACACAGGACCCAAGACTTTTGTTAATCAGGCCGACTGAGGGCAACCTGCCAGCAGATTACCCAAATGTAATGACTGCAAAAGTGAAACATGAAGAACATCAAAGCTACCATTTTCTCAATTTTTGTATTCTTTTGTTTCATCTCTTCCCACATACGCTTAGCTGCCACACCAGAATAATTTTTAATCCATACACCTAAATACTTAAATTTTATCATGACCTCATAAATATGGACATCGATGAACCAATTTGTGTGTGGGTACATAATTTACCACTATTGCCTTTGTTTTTGCTTCATTAATTTTGTATTCTAAAAAGTTTTGAAACTGTCTGAAAACGTTCCGCAACACTCTAATGTCTTTTTCTGGTTTTGTCAAGTATAAAATAATATCATGAACTTTTATGGACTACTATAACAATTATGACCTTGAACTTCTGAGTCCCTTATTTCCTTTGCCAGTGGGTCTAAATACAATGAAAATAACAAAGGGGAAGGAGGACACCCCTGCCCGGTTCCTCTGTTCAAGCAGAAATTATCAGAGAGCCCTACTCACTTTAATTTTCACCTCTGATCTCTCATATATCCTCTTAAATCAACCTTATAATTTTTTAAGGAAATGCAAATGCTTTCATTGCCCTGCTCATAAAGTCCCAGCTCACTCAAATGCTTTCTCTGCATCAAGACCCACCAACAGCAATGGTATTTTCTTACACTCTGCTTCCCTCTGGATCATCAGTGCTCTGTTAATGTTGTCAAATGTTTGCCTCCCTTCCACAAAACCATACTGATCCATATCTATCAATTTTGGCATTACTTTTGTCATTCATGTAGCCTTTATAGACATGAACACTTTATAATCATGGTTTAGTATTGAAATGGGCCTGTATGAAGCTGGGTCTGATGGATCTTTACCCTCCTTGGGTATAACAGCTACCACTGCTTTCTTCCAGGATGTTGGTACTTCTCCTCCTCTTAAAACACTGATAAACAAAACCTTCCAGATCTTTCAGTTTTTTCCCTCCTAGCTTCCAAACTTCCAAAGGAATAACATTTATTCCTGGGGACTTTCCTTTAGATTAGTTATACATCACAATTTTTCTCTCATCTCCTTCCTTCTTAACCATTAGTAATCGAGCCTCATCCACTTCTAACTTTGGCATATTTAATTCTTCCATAAACATTTCCATTTGTATCTGTTCTTGATTTCTATATTTCTCTGCTTTATACAGACTTTCATAAAATTTCCGAAATATTTCTAATATCTCTACAGAATCTCATTACCTTCCTTGTTATAGGCCCCCTAAGCTTGTTAACAGCTCTCTCTACTTTCTGTTGCCTGAATAGTTGTGCTACAAGTTTTTGTGCTGTACTGTTATCATCAAGAAACAGTTGCTTAACAGCAATCTTCCTAAATCCAAGCATATTATCAAGGTAATCCCTTATTTTCTGCTTAGCATTCTGCAGTTGATCCTCTTCTTGTTCTGTGAGATTCCCCCTATTCTGCAATACTTTAACATTTGTCAGCCCCGTTAAATAATTCTCGTTACTTCTTAACCATAGCTCCATTTCTTTTACTTCCACCCTATTTTAAACTCCACCTTAATTTTATTCCACTCCCTAGCTATATTTTCAGAAAGAATCTCTATCCTCTCTAATAACTCCTGAGTAATCTCCACTACCCATTCCTTAAATTCCTCTCTTTTCAACAGATAGGTGGGAATGCGCCAGTGTCTCATATTTATTTCATTACCCTGTGTTTTTATTTTAGTTATTATTGGTGCATGATCTGAAATAGTTATTGGGCGAGTATCAAAACCTTCAATTAAATGCACATGTTCCCGTGAAATGTAAATTCTGTTTAGCCTAGCCCAGTTTTTATATCTTGAGGAATAATATGTAAATTCACTCCGAACTCCTATTATTGAATTCACATCTTCTATGCCAAATATTTTCATACCTTTCCCTTCTGGACCACCCAGACACATCTTCACTGTTGCAAATCACATTCCAGTCCCCAACTATAAGTAATATTCCCCGTTGAAAACTGATTATTTCTCCCAAAAATTTCTTAAGCTCCATTATAGCAGTTTTAGGTGGATTACAATACATGCTAGAGTAATCCTCCTCCCTTGCCAGTAGCCCCTTAGCACGACAAATCTGCCATTATTTTTGTATCCTCTTCTATCACTATTGGAGCTCCTCTTGCAATTAATAAGTACTCCTCTTTTGCATTGTCCCGGGTATTTCACTGAATAACCATCCTGCAAACCTTTATCAAATTCACACGTTCATTTCTAACTCTATCTCCTGTAACACAGCTATTTGCACTTTAAATTTTTAATACAGCTCACTACTCTTTCTTTTTTGTATTTGTCCGTGAGACCACTGACATTTAAAGACATTACAGACAGCATTATTACATTAAAAAAGTTATTCCTGTGACTATGTGAGGTATTGCCAGCTATGCCAAGAGAAGTAGGACAGTGGATGTGTAACATATGCCAACATAGCTAGCTGGTGTTTTGTAAAGAATTATATGTCATTTGCATATCAAACTGATTTGTACAGAAGCGTGTGTTAAGAATGTATTTTTAAAGCTGCTTTGCGTTAAAGATGCACCAACAGTGGGTCCTGCTGGACAGAAAAAAAAAATACACCTGTATGTTAGCCTGTATTGTAAATGCTGTAAATGTTGAAATTAATATACTGTAACAGAAGACACTGGAAGAGAAGAGGTTAATCTGAGCCCAGCTAACTTTGAAAAATAGTCTGAAATTAAGTCACCTGGTTTAGGCCATAAAGATTGTACCTTACAGTTTTGACTGCAGCTAGAGAAAAAAATGCGTGTGCAAACCAGGACTAGGAATCATACTGTATTGCCCTTAAGGGTGAACTAATTGCTACCCAGGAAGGGTGGAAGTTTTGAAACGGTTTTATAACTTCCAGATGCTATAACATCTTAGCAAAACTGTGTGTGTGTGTGTGTGTGTGTGTGTGTGTGTGTGTGTGTGTGTTATGACACATAGGTGTTAGATTCTGGTTCAGTTTCTAGTAAAGGGGGATAGTGTGGGAACCAGAGTCAGATGACCAGATGTATGTGATGTCATTCTATAATCCAGTACTGAAATAATGTTTTAATACTATTTGAGACAGAAGTCTCAGGGCAGTCTGTTTTTGAAATCTGAAAAAAAAGGAAAGACCACTCACCCACTTCATCTTGCCTTGCTTTAGTTTTTTCTATTACTGTGTGAATCTATCCATCTTTGTTATTTTTAATATTTACTGTGATTTAAACTCTACTGCGGTGGTGGTGCTGCGGTAGCAAGACGTTGTGCCGTTCGATTCTCAGCTAGAGCGTCTTCTGTGTGGAGACATGCATGAATGGGCGTACCTTCGTTGAAGGTTGTGCGTCAGGGCTGGCAAACTCGGCACGTAAAAAATCTACTGCCAATCATTAGCGGACCGGAGTTCTGCTGTGGCAACCCCTAACCGGGAAAAAGCCGAAAGACACAAACAAACTGTGGTTTAAATTCTGGTATTTATTGTAAATAGATATTTAGTACGACAAGGAGACATGGTGGTGGAATGAGGAAGTACAGGACAGTATACAGAGAAAGAGGTTGGCAAAGAAGAAGTGGGATTGTCAGAGAGATGAAGAAAGTAGACAGGAGTATAAAGAGATGAGGTGCATGGCAAAGAGAGAGGTGGCGAAGGCTAAGGATAAGGCATATGATGAGTTGTATGAAAGGTTGGACACTAAGGAGGGAGAAAAGGATCTGTTCCAAGTGGCTAGACAGAGGGACCGAGCTAGGAAAGATGTGCAGCAGGTAAAGGTGATAAAGGATAATGAAGGAAACATACTCACAAGCAAGGAGAGTGTGTTGAGGAGATGGAAAGAGTACTTTGAGGGGTTGATGAATGAAGAGAATGAGAGGGAGAGAAGGTTGGATGATGTGGGGTTTGTGAATCATGAAGTACAATGGATTAGCAGGGAGGAAGTAAGGATAGCTATGAAGAGGATGAAGAATGGAAAGGCTGTTGGCCCAGATGACATACCTGTGGAAGCATGGAGATTTTTAACCAGATTGTTTAATGAAATCTTGGAAAGTGAGAGGATGCCTGAGGAATGGAGAAAAAGTGTTTTGGTAGCGATTTTTAAGAATAAGGGTGATGTGCAGAGCTGTAGTAACTACAGACGGATTAAACTGATCAGTCACAGCATGAAGTTATGGGAAAGAGTAGTGGAAGCTACGTTAAGAAGGGACGTGATGATTAGTGATCAGCATTATGGTTTCATGCCAGGAAAGGGCACTACAGATACGATGTCTGCTCTGAGAGTGTTGACGGAGAAGTACAGAGAAGGTCAGAAGGAGCTGCATTGTGTTTTTGTAGACTTAGAGAAAACATATAACAGGGTGCCTAGAGAGGAGTTGTGGTACTGCATGAGGAAGTCAGGAGTGTCAGAGAAGTATGTAAGAGTGGTACAGGATATGTACGAGGGTAGTGTGACAGCGGTGAGGTCTGCGGTAGGAGTGACGGATGCGTTTAAGGTGGAGGTGGGATTACATCAAGGATCAGCTCTGAGCCCTTTCTTATTTGCAATGGTGATGGCCAGGTTAACAGACGAGATCAGACAGGAGTCCCCGTGGACTATGAGGTTTGCAGATGACATTGTGATCTGTAATGAGAGTAGGGAACAGGTGGAGGAGACCCTGAAGAAATGGAGATATGCTCTAGAGAGAAGAGGAATGAAAGTCAGCAGGACTAAGACAGAATACATGTGTGTGAATGAGAGGGAGGATAGAGGAATGGTGAGGATGCAAGGAGTAGAGGTGGCGAAGGTGGATGAGTTTAAATACTTGGGATCAATAGTTCAGCGTAACGGTGAGTGTGGAAGAGAGTTGAAGAAGAGAGTACAGGCAGGATGGAGTGGGTGGAGAAGAGTGTCAGGAGTGATTTGTGACAGACGAGTACCAGTAAGAGTGAAAAGAAAGGTCTACAAGAGGATAGTGAGACCAGCTATGCTATATGGGTTGGAGACAGTGGCATTGACAAAAAGGCAGGAGTTTGAGCTGAATGTGGCAGAGTTAAAGAGATTTGCACTGGGTGTGACGAGGGTGGACAGGATTAGGAATAACTGTATTAGTGGGCCAGCCCAGGTTGGAAGGTTTGGAGACAAAGCCAGAGAGGCAAGATTACGTTGGTTTGGACGTGTACTGAGGAGGGATGCTGAGTATGTTGGAAAAAAGATGCTAAGGATGAAGCTACCAGGTAACAGGAAAAGAGGAAGGCCTAAGATAAGGTTTATGGATGTGATGAGAGAGGACATGCAGGTGGCTGGTGTGACAGAGCAAGATGCAGAGGACAGGAAGAAATGGAAACAGATGATCCACTGTGGCGACCCCTAATGGGAACAGCCGAAAGAAGATGATGATGAGATATTTAGTATTTTTATGTTCTTTTATTATTTACTATTACATATATTTAAACTTTTCATTGAGGCTGGCCTTTAAGAGAATATTTTAACCTTTGACAGTACTTATATTTATTTGGCAACGCTGTGTCCACTACTGATAGCCTTGCTGGATTGGTCAAACAATACTATTTGTACTAGCATAAATTTTACTTAGTATAATTGGGTCCCCTATAAGAGCCCTAGAGCAACTGCCTTTGGAGTGTTCTGATGACAGCACCTACCTTACAGTCTGGGCAGAGGGAGCATAGCTGGTGAATCTGTGCCAGCTTTTCCCAGGTGTGTGTGTGAAAATCAAATCTCAAAGACTGTGTGTCAGCTACTTGGAGCGGGTAACCACAGCAATGGTTTCACAGAGAGATTGGTGGAGGACTTGGCTTGAAACACTCGTCTGAGGACTCAACTCTACAGCAGTGACAGTGGGGAGTCTTACTGGTGCCCTGGAGACAGGGAGGAAAATCCAGCCCCCAGACTGAGTGTGTTCCCTGTGTGCTCTTAAAGGAAATTGTGCTTGGTGCAAATAGCTGCATCTGGAAATACTGCATCTATTTTTGTTCAAAGTGAACGTCCCTCTCCAGAGTTAATGGTGAGGATTAAGGCTCCTTGATTACTGGCCCAGAGCAGGGGCATCACATATTGGTGAGCAGTGGTGTGGATATTAATTGAAGTTCTGTGACCTGTAGGCAGTTGTCACTGAAGGTATGTGTACTCTCAGCAGTCACAAGGTGAACATACAGAGTTTCATTTTCCCAACAGTTTTATGTATTTTTTATTAGTTTAGTTTAGCAAGGGAAAGCAGGCAAAGATGTCAGCAGAAGATTATTGCAAGCTGACAAAGAACCAGTTGACCAAGGTGTGATAAGCCAAAGGACTGCTGCATACCAACCTGACAAAAGAGGAAATGATTTCAGCCTTGGTTTCAACTCAGATCAGCAACCAGTAAGACAACTGGTCTGATGATGGGGATTTGCCGCCTTCAGAACTAGGACTGTTCACCTTTTCTTCAGAGAACTTAAAAATCCATCTGTAGTTAAAGAGGTATGAACTGGAAGCCAAACTTTTGGAATTAGAATTAGCGGACAGACTGCAGTGTTTGGAGGCCACAGAAAATGAGAAGCAGTGTCAACATGAGAGGGAGAAGCTGACTCTTTGTCAGGGTCATAAAGGTAATGGGGAAGGGAATAACCGAACCCCAGAAGCAGTAAAGGTCAGTACATTTCTTCAACAGTTTACAGACAGTGATAATTTTGATAGTTTTACTCATACATTTGAAATACCATGTAAACAGTATGACGGTGACCAAGGGCTCTGGGTACAGTTCCTGACCCCCTGACATCATGGTAATGCTGTACCTGCTGCTTCTAAATTGTCTTATACTGATTGTTTAAACTATGATAAAGTAAAACAACATTTATTGGAATGCTTTAAGTTAACATCTCAAGCCTACAGAAAAAAAGTTTCTTAAGCATAGACACAAGGTAGATGAAAGTGTATGTGATTCTATTGCTGAGTTAAGCACTTATTTTCATAGATGAGTGAGTGGGTATCAGGCCACTACTTTTGAAATGCTGGCAGACCTTTTGGTGAGGGAACAAGCCCTCAGCACTTTGCCTGAGGACATGAGAAGCTGGTTGGCAGACCGAAAATATAATTCTGCAGATGAGCTGGGGAGAAACGAGGATCTTTACTTAGCAAACAGGGCATCACTGCACAAGAGAGATACCCAGTGCTGCATATGGATATAAGGGAACCCATGGTGCGCAGCCTAAATTACCCCAAAAGGGTCCACCAGTAATAGGGAAGCGACTAGCTCAGGTACATGACCAGGTTTCAAGGTTTTGATTTAAATGTAACCATTGGGGCCACTCAGCATACAAATGTCCACGAAGGAAAGGTGGGGAACAAAAGGTGGGGGGAGCCAGCAAGTGGGAATGAAAGTATGCCAGTGGTAAGTTGCTTGGAGACAACAGGGGTACTAGACTATCACCAGAGTTTATATCCTATCTTAGTGGATGGAAAACAGGCCACTACTGAGAGAGAGACATGAACTCTGACCTAACCATTGTGAAGCCTGCAGTGTTTAAAAAGAGGATCAGTACTTGCTTGGGCAGTCCACTTCTGTCAGAAATTTAAAGAGGGTCCCCATTCCAAATGCTTTGGTGAGGGTTCACCTTGACTAGGACTGTGGAAAAAAAAGCAAGCAAGTAGGTGTGCTTGAGGGTATCCTTGCAGATGTCCTGATAGGGAATGATTTTGATAATGTACTACCTTGTGTGCATGCAGTTACATGCAAGACAGGCATGTGGGGCTAGCAGCCTGAGGAAGACAAAGACAGATGCCACATCAGAAGCCAGGTTTGGTGAGGTGGCTATTTCAGGGAGAGAAAGTACAGTTTTGTACCTACCATAAATGTAGATGTTCGAGTGTAGACCCTGCTGCAGTGATCACACTTGGGTTATCCTGTCGTCAGGCGGTCCCGCAGTCGGCCAGAATTCCAAAATCTTGGTCCGGCGTCGGTTGCTGTCGCTTCTTCCCTGACGTCAGTGCACCAAGGGTATACATGATGCATCCAACGCCATTTTCTTCAGTTTTTTCTTGCCCCAGATGTCAGGTGCCCCCAAAAAGGTGGTCAGTAAATAGTACCAATCTAAAAAGTTTAGCACAAATAAAACATCCCTCCAGCTATAAGCAAATACATCACAAAGGTAGTGTCAGGTTTTAAGGTATTGTAAAGCTTTAGTTAGTTAGGTCAGAGGGGATGGAGGGAGGGTAACCTGGACTGCAGCAGGGTGTACACTCGAACATCTACATTTATGGTAGGTACAAAACTGTACTATGTTTGTCGTGTTACCCTGCTGCAGTCATCACACTTGGGTAGAACCCCAAAGCTAAGGATGGGAGGTGGAGTCAAACAGGGTTAGAGGAGGCTAGAAGGCCCAACAGAACTGCAGTGGCGAAGCCAGCTCTAGTCTTAGAGTAAAGTGGTAAGTGGTAGTGTTTGGTGAAGGTGTGTACTGAACTCCAAGTTGCAGCTTCCAAAATATCCTTGGTTGGCACCCCCTTGAGGAAGGCTGTAGATGTAGCTGCTGCCCTGGTAGAGTGGGGCCTTATGGTAGCAGGAACTGGTTTTCCATGATGGGTGTAGCAAAAACGAATGCAATGTCCTATCCATTTGGAAATGGTCTGTTTTGATATAGCCTTCCCTTGTGAAGCTGCAGCATAGGATACAAAGAGCTGGTCAGATTTTCTGAAAACCTTAGTTTTATCCAAGTAGTAATGTAGTTGCCTGTGAATGTCCAAGGAGTGCAGGAGTCTTTCTCCTTTGTTCTGTGGATTTGGAAAGAAGGTGGGTAAGTGGATGGTTTGATTTAGAGCCACACTGGATACCACCTTAGGCATAAAGGAGGGATTAGTTCGTAGAGAAACTCTGTCTTGATGGAAAACGAGGAAAGGCTCTACTGCCATTAGTGCCTGAAGCTCTGAGACTCTTCTGACAGAAGTTATTGCTAGCAGCAGGGCAGTCTTCCATGATATAAACTTTAGGTCAGCAGAGAAAGCTGGTTCAAAAGGAGGTAGTGTAAGTTCTTCCAGAACAAAGTTGAGGTCCCAGGTTGGTGTAGGTGCTCTCCTGGGGGGGGCCTAATGTTTTTGGCCCCTCTGAGAAACTGCCTTAGAAGCAGATGTGAAAATAAGGGAGGATCCGTGTTGTAGTGGGCTGAAATAGCTGAGGCGTGGATTTTAATAGATGAAAATGAAAGTCCTCTGTGCAACATCTCAGTTAAATACTGTAGAATCTGAGGTATGTGAGGCTGAAGGGTATTTTGGCCTTTAGCTTGGTTCCAGGCGCAAAACCTTTTCCATTTGTCCGAGTAGGCCTTCCTGGTGCTGGGCCTCCTAGCTTCCAGAATAACATCCATAACTGCTTGAGGAAGAGGTGCTGGCTGGTTGCTTAAGTGATTTGCCATGCAGCCAAATTTAAAGTTTTGAGCTGGCTGTGTAGAATCTGTCTTGCTGTGTGAGCAAATGAGCAATTTGTGGTAAAATCCAAGGTGTGCCCTGGGCCATATTCCTTAGTAGTGGGTACCAGTGCTGGCGTGGCCAGTCTGGGGCTATGAGTATCATTCTGGGTCTCTCCTTCCTGACTTTCAGCAGCACCTTTGTGAGAAGGGGCAATGGAGGGAAGGCATATACTGTCAGGTTTTTCCAACTGAATGAGAGTGCGTCCACTTTCCAAACTTGATGGTGAAGTGTCCTTGTACAAAATTTTGCTAGCTGATAGTTTTGGGGGCTGGCAAACAGGTCTATGTCTGGGTGGCCCCATTTTTGAGTTATCATTGCAAATACTTGTGGATCCAGTTTCCACTCGTGGGGATCCATGATGTTTCTGCTGAGGTCGTCTGCCAATGTGTTCTTTTTTCCTGGCAGGAATTGAGCTTGTAGCTGAACTTGGTAAGCCAGTGCTGTGTTCCACAAGGTCATTGCTTGCCTGTATAGAGGGTAGGAGTGTGTACCCCCTTGTTTATGTACCACATTACGGTGGTGTTGTCCGTCCTTACTGTAAGCTGTTCTGGATGCAAGAGGTTCTTGAAAGCTGTCAGGGCATTCTGTACAGCTAGCATTTCTTTTTGATTGATGTGCAGATTCCTTTGATCTGCAGTTCATATGACTTGAACGCACTGTACTGCCCATGTGTGCCCCCCAGGCATAGTCCGATGCATCTGTTGTCATAGTTTGCCTGGCTGGTGGCAAGGTGAAAGGCTGACCCTTGTTGAGGTGACATGCCTGTGACCACGCCTGTGACCACCATAGAAACTCTTGTTGAAGGCAGGGAATGAGAGATATCATTGTGTCCAAGCTGTGGCTGTGTTGAGACCATACGCTTTTTAGGTACCACTGTAATTTCCACATATGCAGCTTTGCAAATGGTATTAGTTGTATGCAAGATGCCATGAAGCCCAAGGCCTGCAGAATTTTTCTTGCAGGGAGTTGGGTCTTTGTTGCCATTGTTTTGAAATATTGAGTCAGTTGTAGTTGTTTGTCTGGCATCAGATAAGCCATCTGGGCCTTTGTATACAAGCTGGCACCCAGGAATGTCATACTTTGTGAGGGTACTAGTTTTGATTTCTTTCCGTTTACTGTGTACCCTAGGCAACTTAGAAGGTGTTTTACAAAAGCCTGATGTTGTAAGAGGATGTCCTTGCTTTCTGCTTGGATGAGGCAGTTGTCCAGGTATGGATATATCTGAATTCCTCTTTGTCTGCAGTATGCAATTACTGGTGCCAGGCATTTTGTGAAAACCCTGGGCGCAGTGGATAAGGTAAAGGGCAGTGCAGAGAATTGGTAATGGGTTGAACCTGCAATGAAACGGAGGTATCTTCTGCAATTTTGTCTGATAGGGACATGCAGGTATGCCTCCTTGAGGTCCAACGTTACTAGCCATGCTTTCTTGCCCAACATGGGAAGAAGCTGCTGTAGTGTTAGCATCTTGAATTTGGGTACTTGTAAGAAGGTGTTTAGAATTGAAAGGTCCAGAATTGGTCTCCAAGCATTGTCCTTTCTGGGGACTAGAAAGAGTCTTGAGTAAAATCCTTGGCCTTGCTCCCGTGTAGGTACCAGTTGAATGGCTCTCATGTCCATGAGAGCTGTAATTTATTTTTGTGCCTCTGCCCATTGATTTTGTGGCAGGTTTGGCATTCCTCTTTTCGTTGGCAAGGTGTGGAAATGGAATCTGTATCCTTGTGAAATAATGTCTAGAACCCATTTGTCCTTTGTGACGATGCGCCAGTTGTCTGAAAAAAGTGCTAATTTTCCTCCCAAGGGAGCTGCCAAGAGAGTTTTGCTTGGCCATATGAGGTTTAAGTCATTGTGTTTGCCTTCTAGTAGTTTGGGGCCTGTCTTCTCCTCCCTTCTGTGTTGCAGTGCCCCACTGTCGAGTTTTGTAGTGGGTTTGTCGTTGTCCTCTGCCTCTTGGGCGTCTGTATTTACCCCATGTGGGGTCTGACAGTAGCTGGAAAGGACCAATTTTTTGTTGGCCAATTTCTGCTGAAGCGAGGGGGCTGAACCTGTAAGAAATCTTTGACCGTCTGCATAGATTTTGCCTTATCCTCCATTTTCTTTAAGACTTCTTCTGCTTTAACTCCAAATAGGACATCCTGCTGTAAGGGAGCATCTAGTAGCTTTGCTTTAACATGTTCAGGCAGAGTTTGTTCCTTTAACCAAGCATGCCTACGTATGACCCAGTAACAGCTGCTCTACAGGAAGCTTCCAAGGAATCAAACCCACATTGTAAAGTATGTTTTCCCACCTGTTCAGCTGCATGCAACAGATCCTGCATTTCCTTCAATTCAGACTGTTGAGGGTGTGTGCTCATCTTTTGTTTTATTTGAGACATTAGAAATTGCTGGTATTTTAGCATGTGAAACTGACAAATTAATGCTCTCATAGCTAGAGTGGCTGAGGTGTAACCCCCCCCCCCCCCCGTCTAGTGCTCTGGAGTCCCTTTCAGAGGGTACAGGATTTTTTGCCATAGAAGCCTTAGCCCCTTTGGGACCATGGGAGATAGTCTCTGGGTCAGCAACAGGGCTTTTATAAAGGAATTTGTGGGAGTCAGGCACTCTATAATATCTGTCTGGTTTGGCTGGAGCAGGAGGCAGAGAATCTGGATTTAAACTAGATTCTAAGTAAACATCATCCACAATGTCTAAAACTGGGGGGATAGCAAGTGGTCTCTGCTGGGGGAGTAAAAGAAACTCTCTGAGCCTTTTCTTCGAGTCAGAGTAGTCCTGATCTTCCCAGTGAAAATGTTCCCTCATAGTATGTAAAGTTTCCCCAAAGGAGTAGTCTTCAGGGGGGGAAGCTGAGGGAATGGAATCCTCAGCATCAGAATCTTCATAAGGGGGAAAGGAGTAATCTTGTTCCTTGGAGGAGCCTGAGGAAATAGACACTTGATCAGAGGAGGCATAATCTTCCTCTTGTCTAGGCCTTTTGTAGGGTGGGGGTTGGGAACCCCTGATTAAAGAGATCAAATCTTCAGCCATTTTAAGCATCTGTTTCTTAGGCATGGGGCCTTGAACTGGAGACTGAAGTGCAGTCTTTTTTGGTTTAAGAGGAGTCTTAAACTTAGGATACGTTTTTATGGGGGAGTGTCGTCGGTCTGAAGACACCTTCAGAAACCGAAGGTGTTTCTGCAGCACCGGCTTCTCTTTTTGCAATGTCGTCGGTAGGGCCTAAAGAAAAAGGGCTGCGTCGGCCTAGAACTCTCCGCCATAGGATCTGAAGCGGTCTCGAGTTCCAATTCTGCGGTAGCCAGGGGCTGCGTAGGCGCCTCACTGAAAACCGGTGAACCGGAGACCGGCCCAGCCGAGGCCTCGGAGTCTGGCTTGGGTCTAGGCTGCCTGTCCTTATCTTTGCATTTTTTTGTGCACGCCGGTAGTCGGTTGCTCCAATGGCATGGTGTAATTAAATTTTCTACTGTAGTGCCGTGCGAAATCAAAGCGTCATTTTATAGCTCGCTTATTGAACCTAGCACAAAAGCGACAACCAGTGACGTCATGGTCTGGGCCTAGGCAAGGTATACAATAAGAATGAAAATCCTTATGAGGTATTTGCTTCCCACAAGAAATACAATTGTTAACTTTTTCAGACATCGGTCTGAGGCAAGAAAAGTTTCCCCAACCGGGTACTTAGCTTTATTGAAGTCTTCGGATCTGAAATTCGACTTCGAAAATCTCAGGAGTCGGCCAACCTGCACTTGCGAACTGCTTCTGCTTCGGGCACCGCGTGGCAAGAAAGACTGGAGAAAATGGCGTTGGATGCATCATATATACCCCTGGCAGACTGATGTCAGTGAAGAAGCGACAGCAACCAACGCCGGACCAAGACTTTGGAATTCAGGCCGACTGCGGGACCACCTGATGACAGGATAACCCAAGTGTGATGACTGCAGTAGGGTAACACGATGAACATCTACACTGTAGCAGTGAGCCTGAATGTGTGCCACAGCTGCTGGTAAGTACTGATTCTCCCTTGGGCAAAGTGACTGTAAGGGCAAAGGTGAATGGTAGTACTCAGGCTGACAGTGAGGCAACACTGTCAGAGGATACCAGACTTCTTGTGGAAAGGGTCACAAAGGTAGAGTTGAGACAGGCTCAGCTCTTGGACCTACACTATGAGGCTTGAAGGAGGTAGCTAGGGAGGCACCTGATCATCAAGGAAAAGGAAAGTCTGTATACTGGAACAAAGGTTTACTGTATAGGGAGTGGACTCCTGAGGGATGGCTAGAGGGTGAAGTAATACAGCAGTTGCCTAGACCCTACCATCTAGCACTTCTAGCCATAGCCCACGACATTCGTTTTGCAGGTCATATGGGCAAAAAGCGTACCAAGAGATATATTATGCAGAACTTTTATTAGTCTGGGATTGCAACGGATGTAACAGGGTACTGCACGACCTGTGAACACTGCCAAAAAGTAGGCAAGGCAGGAGACAAGGTCAAAGCTCCCTTGATGCCTTTGTCTCCAATTGAGGAGCCATTTCAGATGGTAGCTATGGACATTGAGGGGCCTCTGAGTACCCCAGGATCCACAGGGAATAAGTACATCCTGGTGGTAGTAGATTACGCTACTAGATACTCTGAGGTGGTGGCTCTGTCCTCCATCGAGGCACTGAAGGTGGCAAATTATTTTCTAAAGATTTTCAGCAGGGTAGGCTTCCCAAAGAAATACTGACAGAGGTGGCAATTTCATGTCAGACCTGCTGGTTTGTCTGTGGTAGCACTGTGGGGTGAAGTGCCTAAAGACCACCCCCTACCACCCCTGGACTAATGGTCTTGTGGCGAGGTTAAACTCTATATGAAAACCACGCTACAGCCATCTGCAGATCAGTGTAAGAGAGACCGAGAGAGTGGGCCAAATATTTGCCTCATCTGCTGTTTGCATGCAGACAGGTACCCCAGGAATGCACAGGTTTTTCACGTTTGAGTTGCTGTATGGGCATAGGGTGAGGGGGGCCTTTTGATTTGATCCGTGATGAGTGGGAGGGCGAATGTGAATCCTACAAGAAGTCTGTTGTGCCATATATCTTAAATCTCAGAACATGGCTTAGGAAGCTCATGGGCTTGGCCCAGGAGAAAGTACAGTTTTGTACCTACCATAAATGTAGATGTCCGATAGGAATGCATCTGCAGTCCTTACAAATGGGTTGTCCTGTCGTCAGGCAGCCCTTCGGTCGGCCGGATTCCAAAGTCTGGGTCTGGCTTCGGCTGGTGTCGCACTTCACCCGACGTCATAGCTGCAGTTACTCGGGTATAAAGGCATCAGCCGACGCCATTTTCCTCAGTGTTTCTTGCCCCAGATACCAGGGGCCCTCTAGGAGGACTAAATTTGGATAAATGCCAATGATTCCAAATATTAGAGAGCAAACAAAAGATAAGCATGTATGTACATATATACAAACAAATACACCATAATAGATTCCCCCAGCTAGCTATAAGAGGGGCAAATACCCTAGGAGTACCACAGAGGGGAAGGAGGGTGGGTAATCCTGACTGCAGATGCATTCCTATCGGACATCTACATTTATGGTAGGTACAAAACTGTACTATGTCCTTCAAGGATGCATCTGCAGTCCTTACAAATGGGTAGAATACCATAACCAAACTGGGAGAGGAGGAAAGATAGAATTATGGTGTAGTTAAGATCCCTTGCAAAACAGCAGTGGCAAAACCTGCTCGGGATCTAGAGTATAAAGGTAAATTATAATGCTTGGCAAATGTATGCACGGAGCTCCAAGTAGCAGCCTCTAAAATGTCTTTGGTAGCCACTCCTCGTAGAAAAGCTGTGGTAGTGGCTGTAGCTCTTGTAGAGTGAGGCCTGATGTTTTCTGGAGTTTTCTTTCCATGGTAGGAGTAACAAAATCTAATGCAATTTCCTATCCACTTAGATATTGTCTGTTTTGAAATTGCTTTCCCTTCCATTCCTGTTGCATAAGCTACCAGTAGCTGGTCAGTTTTTCTATTGCTCTTGGTCCTGTCCAGGTAGTAGCGTAATTGTCTGTGTACATCCAAGGTATGCAACAGTCTTTCTCCCCTGTTCTGTGGATTGGGGAAGAATGTACGTAGGTGGATAGCCTGATTTAAAGATACTCTGGAGACTACCTTAGGCATAAAAGTAGGATTTGTTCTCATGGACACTCTATCTTGATGGAAGATCAGAAAGGGCTGTACTGCCATTAATGCCTGTAGCTCAGAAACCCTTCTTGCTGAAGTGATTCCCAGCAGGAAAGCAGTTTTCCATGATAAGTATTGCAATTCTGCTGTTGCTGCTGGTTCAAAAGGAGGAAGTGTCAATTTTTCTAGCACAAAATTCGTGTCCCATGCAGGTAATGGTGGCTTCCTAGGAGGCTTTACATTTTTAATTCCTCTCAGAAACTGCCTGAGCAGAGGATGTGAGAAGACTGGAGGATCCAAGTCGTATTCTGCTGAAATAGCTGATGCATGAATCTTAATGGAAGAGTAGGACAGGCCTTTGTGGAATAGCTCTGCCAAGTATTCCAGGATGTTGGCTATGTTTACCAGTGACACATCTTCCCCTTTAGCAGTACTCCAAACGAGATATCTTTTCCATTTTGCTGAATAGGTTTTCCTTGTTGAAGGTCTGCGAGCTTCCAAGATAATGTCCTTAACCCTTTGGGATAAATTTGGGTTAATTTGTCTTATGCAATGTTCCAGGCAGTCAGCTGCAGAGTTTTCAGGTTTGGATGCAGGGTGTTGTAGTTGTTCTGAGTTAACAGCAAGGGAACTAGGGGTAAGGGCCACATCTGTTCCAGAGACATGCTCCTCAGTAATGGGTACCAATGTTGCCTTGGCCAATCTGGAGCTATCAGAATGATCCTTGGACGGTCCTCTTTGATCTTCAATAGCACCTTGTGCATCAAAGGAAGTGGTGGGAATGCATATGCTGTCAGATTTTTCCAACTGAAGGATAGGGAGTCCACCTTCCATGCCAGTGGATGGTATGTCCTGGTGCAGAATTTCTTTAATTGGTGATTGTGTGGGGATGCAAATAAGTCTATTTCTGGGAGACTCCATTTTCTTGTTATGGTTTTGAAGGTGTCCGGATGCAGCATCCATTCGTGGGCATCCGTGGTAGTCCTGCTTAGTATGTCTGCTAGAGTGTTTTCTTTTCCTGGTACAAAAATTGCTTGTAACTGAATGCTGTAACTCAGGGTCACATTCCAGAGGTCGAGGCCATCCGGCATAGAGGGTACGAATGTGTGCCTCCCTGCTTGTTGATGTACCACATAACTGTGGTGTTGTCAGTCCTTATCAATTGGCCTTGTCGTAGAAATGGTTTGAAAGCCTGAATTGCCAGTTTTACTGCCAGCATTTCCTTTAGGTTTATGTGTAGGTGCAGTTGCTCTTGAGTCCATAAACCTTGTATGCATTTGTCCATCATGTGGGCCCCCCAACCGAGGTCTGAGGCGTCCGTTGTGATGGTTTGGCTTGATTGAGTGCTGTGGAAGGGCAATCCTTCGTTTGATTGACAGGCCTGAGCCCACCAGTGGAATTCTTGCTTCAGGCATGGAATTACTGGAATGTGAGTTTCTAGGCTGTGCTTGTGCTGAGACCATAAATTCTTTAGGTACCACTGTAGCTTTCTCATGTGCAGTCTGGCATGTGGGACCAATATTATGCAGGATGCCATGAAGCCCAATGCCTGTAGGACTTTTCTTGCTGTTAGATGGTTTTGCTTTGTTAATGCCAAGAAGTAAAGAGGGAGTTGCTCCTGTTTTTCTACTGTTAGGAATGCCATTTGTTTGGATGTGTCCAGCTCCGCACCCAAAAAGGTTATCTTTTGGGATGGTATCAGCCTTGACTTTTTTATATTGACTGTATATCCCAGGGCTTGTAGAAGGTAAATGACTCTTTTCAAGTCTTCTGCTAGCTTGTTTTTGTTGTCCGCTTGTATCAGGCAATCGTCCAGGTAAGGGTAGATTTGGATTCCCTGAAGCCTGCAATGCGCAATTACTGATGCCAGGCATTTCGTGAACACTCTGGGCGCAGTAGATAAGCCAAAGGGCAATGCTGAGAATTGATAATGCTCTGATCCTGCAAGAAATCTGAGGTATCTTCTGCAATTTGGTCGTATGGGGACGTGCAGGTATGCTTCCTTGAGATCTAGAGTAACCAGCCAAGACTCCTTGCCCAGCATGGGAAGAAGCTGCTGTAGGGTCAGCATTTTGAATTTTGGAACAATGAGGAATGTGTTTAAAGCTGACAGATCGAGAATAGGTCTCCATTTGCTTTCTTTCCTTGGTACTAGGAAGAGTCTGGAGTAAAAGCCCTTTCCTTGCTCCATATATGGTACCTTTTCCACAGCTCTTATTTTTAATAATTGATTTACTTGTTCTAGAGCTTCTGCCTTTTGATTTGGAGGTAGGTTTGGCATTCCTCTCTTTCCTGGTAGAGTATGGAAATGGAACCTGTAACCTTGGTCTATAGTTTGCAAAATCCACTTGTCTCTTGTGATGTAATGCCAGTTCTTTGAAAATAAAGCTAGCTTTCCGCCTAAGGGTGCTTCTAGTTGTTCCCTGGTAGGCGGTGCCAGAGCCAAGTCACTGTGATTGTCCTGTTGCAGTGGTGGTGGCTGCGTCTGTGCCTCGCTGGTTGTTACCCTGCCACTGACGTCCCCTGTAGGCACCCCTGGATTGGTTTCTGCCTCTTGAACGCCTGTTCCTGCCTCTCTGTGCTTTGGAGGAGTCTGGAAAGGACCAATTCTTGGAGGGCCAATTCCTGCTAAACCTTGGAGGTTGGACCTGTAAGAAATCTTTCACTGTTTGGACAGATTTTGCCTTCTCTTCCATCTTCTTCAGTACCTGTTGTGCAGGAGAACCAAACAGATTGATCTTGTCCATGGGAGCATCTAATAGTTTTGATTTGACATGGTCCGGTAAGGCCTGCTCTTTTAACCATGCATGCCTTCTGATAACTGTGCCAGTCATGGCTGATCTAAAGGAAGCCTCCAGTGCATCATAGCCGCATTTTAAAGAATGGTTACTAACTTGCTGAATGTTATGTACCATTTCCTGAACATATTTCTTATCTAAAGGTTCATCAGAGGACAGTTTTTTAGTTAACTGGTCTAGCATAAATTCTTGATATTGGATCATATGAAATTGACAGTTCAAGGCCCTAGCTGACAGAGTAGCAGAAGTGTAAACTTTTTTACCCCATCTCTCTAAGGACCTGGATTCCCTTTCAGAGGGGAGGGGATTTTTGGCAGAGGTAGTTGCTACAGCCTTAGGCCCCTGGGAGATAGTCTCGGGATCTGAAAAAGGAGCCTTGTATAAATGGTGATGTGTGTCCGGGACCCTGTAGAACCTATCGGGCTTAGCAGGGGCCGGAGGTAATGAATCAGGAGCAGTACAAGCATCATTAAATGCATCATCTACAACAGAAAGAACTGGAGGTATAGCTAAAGGCCTATGTTGTGGTAAATGCAAAAAGGTTCTAAGCCTTTTCCTGGAGTCTGAAAAATCTTGGCCCTGCCACTGAAATTGTTCCCTCATAGCATGCAAGGTTTCCCCAAAGGAAAATTCCTCAGGCGGAGAGGCAGAAGGATGGACTCTTCAGCATCAGAGTCTTCATAAGGGGAATAAGGAGCCTCTGGAGGGTCTGTATTATCTGAATCATCAGAGGAATCATCTGTGGAAACTGGCTCAGGGGGCTCTGCTCTAGGCCTCTTCTCTGGAGGTGGGTGAGAGGCCCTGTCTGGGTGAGGTTGGGATCCCGGATTAAAAATGAGATCCTCTGCTAAAGAAAGCATTTGGGAACTGGAGCTGGGCCTGTGAGAGGGGGTCTTAACAGGCACAGATTTTGTAGCTTTAGCTGCTTTAGCCCTGGCAAAGGCCTTAATGGACATGGCTGCAGGAGGCCTAGCAGCTCCACGTGCAGGGGTTGAAATATCCAAGGGAATAGTGTCAGATAATTCCTGAGAAACCACAACTGCAGGTTGGATTTCAGAAGCCGATTCCACCAGGTTGGAAGAGGCCTCGGTAGAAGGCATGTTTTCGGCTGAAGGAAGAACCGCTTGCTCGGTTTCAGCCGAAACCGAGACACTCGCGGTTGGCTTAACCGCAGTTTCGGCCGAAACCGTGGACCGCGAGTGTCGGTCCTTTTCCTTGCGTTTTTTGGGTATTTGTGAAGTCGGAGGATCCGACGGCATAATATAAGCAAAATCAGAGCCGAAAAACTGTTCAGCAAATTCCGACCGACGTCTAAGCGTCCGTCGGTTAAAAGAAGCACAGGCTAGACAAGCTGCTACGTCGTGGTCTGGGCCTAAACAAGGTAAGCAGTAAGAGTGGAAATCTTTATGAGGTATTTGTTTCCCACAAGTTAAACAGTTATTCACTTTTTCTGACATCGGCTGAGGCAAGAAAGAGTCTCCAACGGGGTACTTAGCTTTTTAGAAGTCTTCGGTAGTAGTAGAAGTATTCGGTAGTAGTAATCTCGGGATCTGACAGACCGGCACTTGCGAACAGCTTCTGCTTCGGGCGCCACGCGGCAAGAAAGACTGAGGAAAATGGCGTCGGCTGATGCCTTTATACCAGAGTAACTGCAGCTATGACGTCGGGTGAAGTGCGACACCAGCCGAAGCCAGACCCAGACTTTGGAATCCGGCCGACCGAAGGGCTGCCTGACGACAGGACAACCCATTTGTAAGGACTGCAGATGCATCCTTGAAGGACATCCTGGCAGGAGCCCAAGAGCAAAACGTCTGGTATGACAGGAATTCTCGAGCCAGAGAACAGGCACCATAACCTGCTGTCCCACAGCATACCTTGTAGTCTGGGCAGAGGGCGCACAGCTAGGGAATCTGTGCCAGCCTTGGTAGGTGTAGGTGGTGTGTGTGTGTGTGTGTGTGTGTGTGTGTGTGTGTGTGTGTGTGTGTGTGTGTGTGTGTGTGTGTGTGTGTGTCAGCTAGTTGGAGCAGGGACACAGAACACTGGTTTCACAGAGAGGGTGGTGGAGGACTTGGCTTGGAACACTCGGCTGAGGACTTAATTCTACAGCTGTGCCAGTGGGAAGTCTTACTGGAGGCTTGGAGAGAGAAACCCAGCCCCTGAGTGTGCTCCTTGTGTGCTATTAAGGGAAATTGTGCTTGGTACAGACAGCTGCATCTGGAATTACTGTGTGCATCTATTTTTGTTCCAGGTGAACATCCCTCTCCAGTGGTAAGGATTAAGGCTCCTTGATTACTGGCCCAGAGCATCACAATTCCCACCTTTTATGTGTAGCACATTTTTTGTTAAATATTTAGTTCCAACTTTTGTGTTACATGCATACACTGTTTGAGAGGTTGAACTTTTATACAGTTGTTTCTTGTTATATCCATTTGAGCCTATGTCACATCTTATAAAACTTTTTGCTTTATTGAATGCCCTCAAAAGAAAACACCCCCCAAAACCTATTAACTTAATACTAACACACAAAACTATGTACAACTTCAAACAGTGAAGTTTTACACTCCTTATAGGAGCAAAAGTCTCAAACTGACAGCCAACTCACAGACTTGACTTAAACGAAAGGTTAAAAACATGCTAAGACACAAGATGCAGCCTGTGCTTCTACTAAGTGCTACTTGATTTTGTCTTTTGTTTATAGCTCTCCCAGCTAGGAAACCCCCTGAATGCTTTCAGAGAACATTATCTCCTAATCAGTTTCTCTTCTCAGTTTTTTCCTTCAGTCAATCACTCTCCACCAGACTGTAGTCAGTTTTTGTTTATCAGACTGTTTCCAAGGAATCATGAAGAGCAATTTCAGAATTGCTACTGATCATATATGTATTTGTTAAAAAAACTCAAATATTCAATATCTTTTTCATTTACTTGCTTACACTTAAGACTTCTGTCCTTAATCCAGTTATTTCCCCATGCAAGAATCAGAAAAAGCACATTATTTTTTCTTTTGTCATACTCTTATAACCCAGCATTTTCCTTGCATTGCCTACATTTTGTAAAACTGAACAAGAGAGAGAGGAGAAAGAAAAGAAAAGAAAAGAAAAAAAAAGCAGCACCCATTTGCAATTCACATTACACTTAAAAATAACTGAAAAAAGTTACTTTATAGCATACAAAGAAAACCATACACCACAAAAATAGTGCTAGTAAGAAAAAAATATTTACTTACAGTTAACCTTCTCCCTCTTCTTCCCCTCAAAGTAGTTTTTGAACATTAATGACATGAAGTAGGGCATATGCTTTGGAGTACCCCACAAGTCCAACAAATTCTGAAAAAGTCAAATATTTTCTGCTTTTCTTGTTCTGTCATATTTCACACATATTACTGCACTCAAAACCAGTAACTTAATGTGGGATTAATTACTGTTCATCTCCATATCCCAAATCCTGTTTCTGCTTCATTTCCAAAGTACTCGTGATTCTTCTAGTAAACTCTCATGCTCCCTTCCTAGGAAAATGTTTCACAGGTACAGTCTACTCTGTGGCCTTTATTACCAAAACAACAAGAAGCAGAACCTCTTTCTGTTTCACAGCTCACTTTTTGTTGGGCAAACTTCTGTATTTCCTCCTTAGCATGTACTTCATCAAAAAATGATTTTATTCCTCCAGGGAAGAATACTTTGAAGACAGCAGAGTACAACAGTTTGAATCTCACACCTGCGTCACAACATTCCCTGAACAGTGGAATAAATGTGTTTCTCTTCTGCCTAGTATACAATAAGTAATCATTATCCACAAACACTCTGCTGTCCGTCACTTTTAGTACTTTAGTCCTTCTCCAACAGTTTTGTCAAAATCAATTCCTTCTGCTAGTAGGATTGCATATTTACTATTAAAGGTCTAGGTTGCTTTCTCATATCCAGGTTTGGAGCCTACACACACAGTGCCCTTTCATAGCCAGGTTTGGAGCCTACACACAATGTGCCCTTTCAACTAACAATTCCAGCTGTGGAATACCTGTCCAGTTGTTATTTGTGCTTTCATAAAATTAATGCAGTCTGTTCCTTTCAGTTTCTCTGGTACTGCTGTTTCCTTGTGCGCTCTGTCCTCTAATTTTATTATTTTGTAAATTATCTCTTCCTGAGCAGTGCCATATTCAGGCAGCATTTTCTTCATTTCGACTTCAGTTTTTTGCAGCTTTATCATCTCATCTGAATATTTGTTTAAAGCTTCTTCCATTTTTTTCAGCCTTTTGTTGTTTGCGTTGATATACTCCATCAGTGTTTCATTTATTTTAACCAAGTCTGTGTGCAGGTGTCTTATATCTTCCTGTAGGTTACTGGACTTCATGTCTGGTTACATTGCTTTTTCCTTAACAGCTGCAGAACTTTTGAAGAAAAATAAGAGCAAAACTGATAACACCAAGAAGAGTAGTTCCAGTTCCAAACAAATCCCACATCTACCTTGCATCCAGACACACCTGTATCAGATCCCCCTGTCACTTTTCATGTGGAACAAAAGGGGTTGTTTATATCGGGCTCTGCACCACCTGTGGTGCCTTTTATGTGGGCAAAACAGAGAGGGAATTCAGGAAAAGGCTATACAAACACACTTACGACATTGAAAAGAAAAAGGAAAGCAACGCTTTTTTCAAACACTCACTTACATGTCCCAATTACAAGTTGTCTTTCATGATCCTTGAACAAGTGAACCCTAACATTAGAGGAGGGGACTGGGAATCGACCTTGGAATACAGGGAGCTTGTCTGGCAACTCAAGCTAGATGCAGGCAGGCCCCCGGGGTTAAATGGCACACTTAGTATAGGCTCAGTTCTGAAGCTCAGAAGGGCTAGATTATAGCATGTCTCATCCTATTTTCACTATTTTTCAACACTGTTTCTTTGCCCATTGAACACACTTGCCCCAAATCACCAAGTAGTGCAAATTCATATGCATCATAACATCTATTTTTAAGGCTAACATAACAGCACTACATTGATTCTCATATTACACAGGACTGCTGACTTCAAACTCACTTGGATCACACACACCTTTTTTTAAACTTCCACTTGTATTTGTATTTGTATTTCTATCCAAACCTTTTGGACAAGCAAAGTTTTTAATTTCATCATAACACTCACTTGGTTTACCAGTCATGTATAAACAATGCAATGTCAATTTAACCTATGCACATTTTAATGTTTCATTTTATTATTTGGCTGTTCATTTGCTCAAAACAGTCTCAATTGTTTCTTAATGCAACTCAGCTCTAACCAAACATGTGACTAATTAACATCCTCATTTAAACAGTTGCCTCACTGCAGGCAACTGTTTTTGACTTGAAAAAGCTTGGCATTTTCCAAGCGAAAGCGCTTGTCTGATTTTGCTGTTTTGTACCTACTGACTTTGGATTTTTACCATTTGGTCTGATTTTGCTGCTTTGTACCAACTGTCTTTGGATTTTTACCACTTGGCAACTAATAAAGGACTTACCTTTTTACGAACTATTGTCTTCACTTTGCGGTTCTGGAACTACTCTTCTTGGTGTTATCAGTTTTGCTCTTATTTTTCTTCAACGGTGCTTTGTACCATGACCGCTGCTGTGGAGACGTTCGATCCTGCGGCTACACCGCTCTTGCTTCAAGATGCTGACAATTCACTTCCGGTTTCACGCACGGAGTTCAATGAGGTTCTCAGCATGCTAGCTGAGCTGAAAGGGCTGCTGCATGCACAACGCCAACAATGTTTCTAACAACTCTGCACCTTCAGCTGGTACTCTTGCTAACAAAACGTACACACTAGATCTACATAGCAAAAAAACATTTCCGGACATTACAACTAATGCTGATACGGACGCTCACAACAACGCTCCCAGTACCAGGTCCTCCAACCTCACTAGAACCAAACGAGGGAAGGACAAACCAAAGGATTTCAATTTTGCTGACTGGGCTAACAAACCCTTTATTTTCCAGAAAGGTACTGTTCGTTCAATTAACTCCACCTCTATTGAAGGTGACTTTGATGATTTTAAAAACAAACTGTATAGCCTGAGAAGCAACCAAATGGAAATAGACTATTTATATGAATGTATCAATGTTAAGCGTATCCCAAAGGGACTACGGTTTTCAAATTTCCTAATTATGTTAAGCATGGCACTGTACAATATAGACAGATGTGTGACATATTTGATAAGGCAGGGATCGAAATAATGAAGTTAATGATCTCAGAATACGAGAGTAAAGCCAATATTTTAAACACTGAGTTGAATGCTTTGCACCAATTGGTTATTTCTGACAATCATTTCTCCATGGTCAAACATGAATATGACAAGGTGTTCGATGATGTAGATTCTTTTTGTAATAAGGTCATGAATCGGAAAATTAGAAAGCTCGATAGAGACTTAGATGAATATAGGAATGACATAGCTTACCCCTGTCACAATAAATTTTCCAAAACCATTAGATCAACTAGCATTCCTGGTAATGGCGGGGATGAAGTTTTTCAGCCAGACACACACCACGTCCCACGGAGAAGTGAGCGTTTGGCTGAAAAAGACAAGAGACAACGTGAGCAGGATTTTCCCATGCACCCCGGGAGGTCCGGGGCCTGGGGACCAAAACCACAGAGGACTGGATGGAGGTGGACCAACAAATAACTCTAGGCACCCACACCCAAGATGTGGCAAATCGCCCTAAAGACACCTCCCCCTGTACTGAACCTGCAGACCACTCTATCCTGCCTTGCTCCAATACCACTATAACCAAGCATGCCAATTGCACTATTTACACCAAGAATGATTTTACTATTTTTAATTACACAGACATGGTGGTTAATGACACAGCCTTTAATCTCTTTACCAAAGGACTCCATTTCGTCCCCACTAACAGAGCAAATTTGGCTCAGTTACTAGTTGATCTCAAGTTATTCACCAGAGGACTCAACCTCAAACATTTTTTCAAAGGACAAACTTGGCAACCCACAGGACTGTGTAGGAAGAGTACCTTCAATCCCCCCACCCACCCACTTCTTAAGTTATACGAGGAATTAATTGAACAGGACTTGCGTAACATGTACGACAACCCCCCCAGACCACACTCAACCAACCTGAACACCGAAGACTTTGAATACATTAACAAGTTGTTTGAAGAGCATATTAGAATCATGAAACCTGATAAAGGTGGGTGGTGTGGTTCTCATGTACGAGTCTGCTTATGAGGCTAGCATGCACCATGTACTGCATGATGACACCCAATACTGCCTCACGTCCCGAAATGAATACAACATCGCACTTGCAAAAATTAAATCCTCTTTGTATGACAGTTTGCTACAGGGATCCATTAATGAAAAACTCTACAATTTTCTACTTGTCAACAAACCAATTGTACCAGTTATCTTCGGAATCCCAAAGACCCACAAGGGCACCAATCCGTTGACCTTCAGACCCATTGTCTCGGGTGCGGGGGGTGTGACTGAGCCTATTGCCAAGTTTATTGACCACATCACAAAACAACATACCCATGCCCTCACATACGTGTGCAAAGATTCATGGGAATTTCTGAAACTTTTCCCTGTGTCCAACTGCCCCCCCCCCCCTCCTTTCTGGTCACCATTGACATCAAAGACCTTTTTTCCAGTATTCCCCACTCTACAGGACTAGACTGGTTTAGTGACTTTTTCACCAAAGAAACGAATTTGGGTAACAACTTCATCAACCTAATTATTGACATGATGAGCACAGTCTTAAACAACAACTACATTTGTTTTAATGGGGAACTTTTCAAACAGGAAAAAGGAGTAGCAATGGGGCCTCCTGTGCCACCAACTATGCCAATGTGGTTTTGCACAGATGGGAACAGGACTACATTTTTGGCACTACTTGGGCACAGTTTGTCACCTTCTATTGCAGATACCTTGGCGACATCTGCCTCATTTGGAAAGGTACTGAACTCCAACTGTCGAGTTTTTTGGAATACATCAACAGTACCACAGAGTTTCTGACTTTCACACACAACATCAGTCATGAACATCTGCACTATCTTGACGCTACCATTTATAGGGATGCCCAATCCTTGGAACTACACTCCAAGGTTTACAGGAAACCCACTTTTTCGAACTGTCTATTACACTATGAGAGTCAACACCCTTTTCATCAAAAGAAGGGCATAGTCAAGGGCCAACTTATAAGAGCATCCAGAATGTGCAGTAAACTCTCCGATTTTCTAGAAGAGACTCACAATCTACATGACATGTTCACCCAAAGAGGCTATCCTGAGAACTTGCTCAACTCACTAAAAGATGAAATCTTTGCCAAAAGGGACTCCTTATACCCCCACTGCTTGGGCACGCAAGTGCAGATCCCCGACCTCATGTCACAACAGAGCAAAGAAGTGGGCGGCAATTTCATTTACACTTTCTCCGACAACTCTGAACAAATTGAAACTATTGTATCCAAATACTGGTTTGTACTGGCTGGCAATGGCGACTTCAGGAGTATCATTCGGACAAACCTAATTTTGTGAGGAAGAGGGGCAAAACCTCAAAGACATCTTCGAGAGAAAACCCATTGCAACTACTCACAACTCTCACAACAACAAGGGCACCTTCAAATGTGGTGCCTGCAAGCAATGTCCTCTCATTGCAAACAAATCCCACATCTACCTTGCATCCAGACACACCTGTATCAGATCCCCTGTCACTTTTCATGTGGAACAAAAGGGGTTGTTTATATCGGGCTCTGCACCACCTGTGGTGCCTTTTATGTGGGCAAAACAGAGAGGGAATTCAGGAAAAGGCTATACGAACACACTTACGACATTGAAAAGAAAAAGGAAAGCAACGCTTTTCAAACACTCACTTACATGTCCCAATTACAAGTTGTCTTTCATGATCCTTGAACAAGTGAACCCTAACATTAGAGGAGGGACTGGGAATCGACCTTGGAATACAGGGAGCTTGTCTGGCAACTCAAGCTAGATGCAGGCAGGCCCGGGGTTAAATGGCACACTTAGTATAGGCTCGGTTCTGAAGCTCAGAAGGGCTAGATTATAGCATGTCTCATCCTATTTTCACTATTTTTCAACACTGTTTCTTTGCCCATTGAACACACTTGCCCCAAGTCACCAAGTAGTGCAAATTCATATGCATCATAACATCTATTTTTAAGGCTAACATAACAGCACTACATTGATTCTCATATTACACAGGACTGCTGACTTCAAACTCACTTGGATCACACACACCTTTTTTAAACTTCCACTTGTATTTGTATTTGTATTTCTATCCAAACCTTTTGGACAAGCAAAGTTTTAATTTCATCATAACACTCACTTGGTTTACCAGTCATGTATAAACAATGCAATGTCAATTTAACCTATGCACATTTTAATGTTTCATTTTATTATTTGGCTGTTCATTTGCTCAAAACAGTCTCAATTGTTTCTTAATGCAACTCAGCTCTAACCAAACATGTGACTAATTAACATCCTCATTTAAACAGTTGCCTCACTGCAGGCAACTGTTTTTGACTTGAAAAAGCTTGGCATTTTCCAAGCGAAAGCGCTTGTCTGATTTTGCTGTTTTGTACCTACTGACTTTGGATTTTTACCATTTGGTCTGATTTTGCTGCTTTGTACCAACTGTCTTTGGATTTTTACCACTTGGCAATTAATAAAGGACTTACCTTTTTTACGAGCTGCAGAACTTTACCAGTCAGTGTTTCTTCCTCACTTTTTGCAGCTATTTTTCCCGGTCTTCTGTATTTCTTTTTTCCTGGCATCCAGGCAGTACACTTACTAGCCAGTTACTAAAATGTACCCATAAACACAAGTCTTACAGGCATTATCTGCCGAGTTTCTGTTTTCACACTGGGAAAGCTAGAATTAAGCTGTTACTCAATGTGCAGACCTATTGCATGTCCCAAGATAGGGCATTGTTGGGAACGTTTAGGACATTTTGCCTTAGATTTTATGACAGCCTAGCTTGTGAAAATGACTAGCGGCCTTTGCATCTTAAACCCTCCTATCATCCACCACAGTACTATCTTGCTCTCCAGTTCTGAGGCCACCAGAAAGTTGAAGCCCACCTCAGGGAAACAGTTCTGAGGCCACCAGAAAGTTGAAGCCCACCTCAGGGAAACCAAACAAAACAGAAGACAAAAAGAGGAAGAGAGGTAAAAAGGAGGTATGGTATATGTTATAGAAGATGCGCTTTCTTTTTACTGATGAGACAATGTCCAGTTTTGAAACTTATAAGAATGAGTCCCTAATTATCTTCCTGTGTGATCTCATTGAATATGCGCCTGACAATGGTACCCCCTCCAAAAGAAGCCCAGAACCTGAGATGAAGTCAATCTTGTACTGCCACAGAGACATCTTCTGAATTGGTTTTATGGAAAAAAAAAAAAAAAACTGTGGAAATGGCCACTACTTTAGCAGAATGAGCCTTCAAGAAAATGAATAAGGTTCTCTCATGTGTACAAAAACAAAAGGTGATACCAGTTCACTAATCATCTAAAAACAGTATTCTTGCCAACACTCGTATTACTTTACAAAAGACACAGAGGAAATTCCCTTCCTTCACAACTTAATTCTGTCCATACAGGTTCTAAACAATCTATAAATATCCTTAAAATGAATGAGGTAATCACTCTGGTTTGAATATGTCAGGAAGAACACTGGTAACGACATACCATACTGATCTGGATTAGTTTCTGTACAGTCTTGGACATAAAAGACAGAGTTAGTCCAGAGAGACACCCTCTCCTTATGGAAAACCATGGCGGCTTGACTGAAACGGACAACTCTGAAAACCTGTTAGTAAATACTAAGAAAAGCTTATTCCACAACAAAAACTTCAAGTAAGCTGATGTGAAGCTATGACCTTTTAAGTGCGATGCCAATTTTGTCAGCATAAAGGAAGCATTGCATGGTGAAACTCTCTCTCTCAAGGGGGGTCTTTCACAAGATCCTTCAAACCTTCAAAGATGCTAAGGAAGTAAATTCTTGCCCAATGAAAGTTAGAGATGGCCACCTAACAGACTGATTCCCACCACCTAGGGTACGCTCATCAATTACCATTTTTGCCTGAGGAGCCTGAAGTTGGAAATCATCCCTTATGGAGCTTTACAAGATCTATCCAACAAACCAGATGACAAGTAAATACAATGCAGATCTGACTAGGTTGGAGAGGAGACTCCTAGACCACTGAATTCCATGAGTCCAATGGAGGACTCATGTAGTCTGGTATAAAGAACATCTATTCTGAAGCTACCTGTTCATCAACCTTGGAGACCGGAGGTAAAAAGAGGGAGTGGCTAAGTGACAGGGACCTGTCTATGGGCAAAAAAAAGGCATAATAAATTGTAGTACCAACAAAAAGTGATAAACAAAAGATTTAAACCAGGAATTGGGTGCAGACAGCATTAGAGGGAAGATAACAGTTTGAGAACATTCCCTCTTTTGGAAGGAATATTCATGCACTGCAATAGCAAGAAGCTCATCATCTATGAAGGGAAATCCTAGTCCCTGCAGCCTGAGGTAAACTGCCATTATGAACACATGTACGGTGAACACCATGAGGACACAGGTGAGCCCAAATATAAAGGCCCAAAAGTGGCACTGACAGACCACTATACAGAATATAGGAACCTCCCAGACTTTGGTAAGCTGATGTGGACAAAAGCTCTTTGGAGGTCCACAGCATACCCAATCTCCAACAAAGATGATGGGGGATATACTGTGCCTTGACGATATGGCATGACTATTTGGAGATAGAAGTGTTAAGGCTAATGATGGCCAAAAATGGCCTGCAAGCCATTTTTTTGGACACTACAAAAATTTCTGAAAATCATGTTACTTGTATTCTGGTCTGAGGGGATATCTTGGATGTCCCTTTCTGTTGAGAAGCCTAATCACTTCATTAGCTCATTCCTTGACAGTGTGTTTGTATGGAAGCTCAATCGTATCTTTCTGAATGTCCCTCTGGGTAGATCACTCACCCCTATGTAGACTACTATCAGGTCATAACAGTATTTCTCAGGATAGTGGGATCTAAAAGTCCTTGTTACATCCCAAATCCTGGTTCTAAATAGGCAGATGTCACATTTTTAGCCAGCCTAGTGAGGGCCGTGTCCTTATGCCAAACATTATAGTCACATATTACTAAAACAATACTGTGGTAGATACAGTCTCAGTGGGACTTAAGGTCATGGAGTCTACATCCTTGCAATACTCAAAGGTATGTGTACTGGCTGTGAATATTCAGAGTAAAGGTGGGTGTGTTGCTGTGTGAACTAATGGGTGAGGTTTCATAGTATTTAGCCTGGGAGGCTTAAGCAGTGTCCTCTTAACTTCAATGTAAGTTGGTTTAATGGAAGTGTTCTGTTCGTTTGCAAGCTGTGCTTACTGAACATGTTCTAATATGAAAAGGCAGCCTGCCAGTTTAGGAAATATGTATACCTCTCGCATACTAAATCAATGAGAGAGCAATACAGACATTTCAGCAAGCATGATGCAGTTGCTATACAGCCTCAAAATACCTAGTGCCACTAGGTGGCAACAAAAAGGGCAAAAGCTGATGGGGATTCCATAATAGCTAGTGCAGATTAAGGGGTATGAGAAAAAAAAGGGACTGGAATTTAATTTGCAACAATAAGGATGTATCTGGGGGGGTGTCTAGAAAGAAAAATATAACAAGAGAGGGAGGGTAGATTTCTGAAGATATGTATGGAAATATTTGGTAGGAAAGATGTGAATTCAGTACAAGGAACTTTGACAGACTTTACATATTATACACCACGGTACAATAACTGGGCTAGACTAATATGAAATTGTATTTCACAGCAACATGTACATTTAATTGAGAACCATGACACACATTCAATAACTATTTCAGATCATGTGTCAATAATTACCAGATAAAAATGAAGTGTAATGGGGTAAAAATATGAGACACTGGTGCTTCCTCACCTACCTGTTAAAAAGACATGAATTTAAGGAATGGGTATTAGAAATTATCCTGGAGTCATTTGGGAAGACAGAAAGTATACCGGAAGTTACAAGTCAGTGGGATAAAATGAAAGTGAAGTTTAAAAATGGGACAAAAATAAAGAGAGAGATCTGGCTAAGAAGAATTAAGAATTATTTAAATGGGTTGACAAAGGTTAAAGTATTACAAAATAAGGAGAATCTCACAGAAGAAAATAAGGGAGTATAATATTCATGAGTTTGGAAAGATTGTTGTTAAGCAACTGTTTTTTTTTATAACTCCAGAGCACAAAAACTTTTGGCACAACAACTTAAGTAATGGTAAGTAGAAAGGGTTGTTGCTAAACTCAGGGAGCCTGCAACAAAAAAATAAATAAATAAATAACCAGAGGTCCTGTAGGACATATTACAGATATTTCAGAAATATTATGAAAATTTGTATAAAGCCCAGAAGTGAGGAAATAAAGAAAAAGCAAAAATGGAAATACTTACGGAAAACTTAAATATGCCAACGTTAGAGGTAGATGATGCTCAACAACTAACAGTTAAGATATAAGGAGATGAGATAATAGTGGGGATGTATAACCAATTTGCTAGAAAATCTCATGGAACAGATGGCATTCCAGAGGAAGTTTGGAAACCAGGAGGGAAGAAAGTGAGAAAGATCTGGAAAGTTTTAACAGTATTTTAAAAGGAGGGGAAGTACCAATCAACATCCTGGAAGAAAGCTGTGACAGCTGTAATAACTAAAGATAGTAAAGACCCATCTGATCTGGCTTCATATAGGCCCATTTCAATTTTAAACCATTATTATAAAGTGTTCATGTCTATAACGGCTAAAAGAATGGCAAAGGTGAAGTTGGGATTTTATGAGACGGGCAATGGAAGCATTTGCATTCCCTGATAAAATAATAACCAGAAGGATATATGAGGGATCAAAGGCAAAAGTCAAAGTACGAGGGTTCCTCTCTGATAAGGCATGTATGAACAGAGGAACCAGGCAGGGGTGTCCTCTTTCCCCTTTGTTATTTGAGTTAAATTTAGAACCACCAGCAAAGAAAATAAGGGACTCAGGAATTCAGTTCAAGAAAAATTGGCTTTATCTCCAGATGATATTATTTTCCACTCAATGGAACCAGAAAAGTACATATCAGTGTTCTTTTACATTCTGAGACAGTTCCATTTTTTTTTCAGGATACAAAATTAATGACAATAAAATAAAGGCTACAGCTAAAACTATGTATCCACATATGAAATGGTTCAGCAATACTTGTATTAATGGGGGAGGGCCCTTCAGAAAACCGACTCTTCAGAAAGTCGAAGTTCATATGGTCAAGACCAAATGATCGACTTTCAGAAATGCAGAAGCTTTTGTATGGAGATCGTGGTACAGCAGGTATCCGGGAATTTACCCTTTTCCCCACAGTAGTGCAATCTTGGGCTTGACATATATCAACGCAAACTCAGGAAAAAATTCAAACTAGTTAAAAAACACCAAAGTGAGCTGGAATCCACACCAATTTCAAGACTTTAATTCCGAAACACTTTCAAACTTTAGCTACACGCTTTCGGAGGATCACTGTATCATCCGAAAGCGTGTAGCTAAAGTTTGAAAGTGTTTCGGAATTAAAGTCTTGAAATTGGTGTGGATTCCAGCTCACTTTGGTGTTTTTTAACGGGCTTGACATATATAGTATGCAGGGGGTGTGGGGGCTGCAAAGGGGGGGGGGGTCTTGCCCTCCAGCAAAAACAGATTTTGTGTCATTTTGTGTCATTCGACTTTTCAGAAAGTCAGCCATATGGTCTTGACCATATTAAGTTTGACTTTCTGAAGAACTGATATTCTGAAGCATATCCTTAAGGGAACATGATAAAATGAAGTATTTAGGAATGCGAATTAAAAAGGATTCTGTTATGGCAGCTAAGGATATGTGGGAAGAGAATAAAAACATAACACAAAAACTGAGAAACTGGAAGCTTTTGCCTATGGTCATGGGCAGCAAAACGACATCAGCAAAATGTGCTTAACTCTAATTTTATACATGGGTCAGGCCTATTTTTATCGACTAGAGGAGAAGTTGTGGATACTAACAAACATCTGAAGACTTTTATTTAGGAAAGGAAGGGGGCAAGAATCAAATGGGTTAAGTTGACCCTGCCAACAGAACAAGGAGGTTTAAGATTACCTGATTTGAAGGGATATTTTGCAGCTATACAGTTAAGGCTCTTATTCATAACTGAAGAAGAAAGATACACTTCAAGGTGGAAAGGGGTGATGAAGAAATAGGGAGGTAATTTAAGAAATAAGGAAATAATGGGATTGTGGATACAGATCCAACAACACCCATTACCAGTGCGAAATTTCACTGGTCTCGAAGTCTGTCCCTCTGCGTTTTATGTAGGACAGACCTCGAGACCAGTGAAATTTCGCATTAGTGAACACGTTAGTGATATTAAAAATAAAAAGGCTAGTCGTGCCTTGTACAAACATGTTTTGAACCTTCCTACAGTTAATTTCAGATTTACTATTATTGATTTGATCATTGGTAAGAAAAGGAATAAGGTTGGTTTGCACAGTATATTAAATATGAAAGAAAGGAAATGGATTATTAAACCGGGTGGGTTATTCCCCCTGGGGCTTAAGCAATTGTGACCAACCAATCATTTTCTGTTGCCAATTAATTGTTTTATTTTATAATATGGCCGTTTGTGGAAGTTTTGTTACACTGTGGAAGGCTATGTAATTCTTGCCGAAACCGGTCTGTTTGTTGCCATATTAAATTTGGATTCTATACACCACTTTGGGCTGGCTGCTCTTTTTTGACTCTGGCTTCATCCACCAAAGATTTCCTTCTTGCAAAGATTTGTAAGGCGTATCATGTGGTCGAGTGGATGGGTTAAGATCGAACATTGTGATGAAAGGAGCCACTGTACTAGTCTCATGCAACCTCGCCAGTGGAACTAAGGTAATGGTTGCTGCCATAGATCCCCAATAGCTGTAGTACAAGGCGTGCTGGTCCAAAAGTCTGTTGGAGGAGGACTTGAATCTGGCTTCTTATTTTTGAGAAACTGAAGAGGAAGGGAAGCTTGACAGGATGTTGTGTCGAAGATCGCTCCAATAAATTCCAGTGTTTTTGTTGGGGACATTTGAGATTTTTCCATGTTGACCATGACACCCAAGCGAAGAGCAAGGCCTTGAGTTTAAGAGGCTGTAAATGAGAAGATTCTTGGTCGTGGCAGTAAGGAGCCAATCGTCTAGATAAGGAAATACCTGGAATCCTTGTAGTCGGAGATGAGCTACTATGACTGCCGTATATTTGATGAAAACTCTGGGGGTTGTCGAGAGACTGAATGGCAGTACCCTGAACTGATAGTGATTGGCTCCCAGCCGGAAGCGGAGAAATCTCTGGGAGTGTTTGTCCATCTTTATGTGGTAATATGCATCCTGGAGATCTATAGAACACATTTAGTTGTCCTTCCCTAGAAAGGGGAGGATGGACTGTACAGTGACCATCCGGAATTTTTGAGGTTTTATGAATTTGTTTCGTAAGCTATGAGCAGGACTGGCCTCCAGTCCCCTGTCTTTTTTGGCACTAAAAAGAACCTCAAGTAAAAAACAGATCCTCCCTGGTCTGGTGAGACTGACTGGATGACTCTTTCTTAGAAGCTTTTCGATTTCTAAGGCTGCTACCTCCCTCTGACTGGGTGGAACATCGGGGATTTGTTTGACGGGTCTGGGAGTAAGATCGAATGGGATAGGACAACCTCTGGATATTACTCTCTGCACCCATGCATCCGTAGTTATGAGTTGCCAGGCTTGTAGGAGCAGGGAAAACTGACCCCAACTGCTTCCAGTGGAAAGCAATTGGGCCGCTGCTCAGGAGCACTGGTAGGGTCGGCCAGAGAAGGAATCTCTAGCTCCCTGGTTGTGCGGACCCCCTCTGCCCTGAAAGAGGCGTCTTCTGGATGAGTTGCCCCCTCAGCCCCTGGGGGATTGCTCACCACTAGTGTCACGAAAAGATTCTTGGGACTTCTTGAACCACAATTTTCCTCCCCTCTGGTTCCTGGAATAGGATCGCTGGGGGGGGGGGGGTGGAAAAACGTATGCCCACAATAGACAAGGTCTTTCCATCTTTTTCATTTCGTGATAGTGTGTCTCTTTCTTTGAGACCAAAAAGGGAAGATTCATCAACAGGCGCACTGACGAAGGGAAGATTTAAAGGGGTCTGCGAAATCACAAAACACATCCAAGCATACTGTCTCATGACTATGCCTGATGCGGCTGCTCGAGCTGCCCCCTCGGTGATGTGAGAGATCAAGCGCATCAAGAAGTTCAAGATAGATTCCAGGGTAGCCAGCTGCGAGGAGACAGTGTCACGCACTTCGTCAGGCAGTACCCCCGCCAAAGAGGCAGACATTTCTGAAATTAAGTCTCTTTGGAGGCAAGTAAAGTGTGCCAGATAGTTCAGTGATCAAATAGCAAAGGTCGCTGAAGCATAGGTTCACTTCCCCAGTCTGTCCATAGCCCGAGACTCCCTATTCGGGGGATGAACAGTGGAACTATCTTCTGCCAGTTCCCTCTTGGTGGCCGTTGCCACAACCATGGAATCAACTACTAACTGCTTGGACCAATTGGGCTGATCTTTGGGGGTGGATAAAGTTTTATATGTCCTCCGGGGGACAGGTTCTATGTTGTCCGGGGCCTTCCAGACATGCTACACGACCAGTTTAACTAGCTCATCCACAGGTGGGGTCACCCAGGAAGTAGATGGCCAAGCACGGAAGGCCTGCAAGAACACAGATTCTTCAGAAGAAGGGATAGAGGACTTCCAGTCTCCCCTCTGCTTGAGAATCTCAAGAATGTCTCCAAATGTGATGTCTTCCGGGGGAGACCTTGGGGACCCTTCTCCCTCATCGCAATCAGTGTCCTCAGTGATAGATTCCTCTGGGGAATCAAGGTGCTTCCTCTTGCACCATTTCTTCTGGGATGGCTCCCCAGTGGGATCTTCTAAGGAGGATCCGGAGAAAAGGTTCCCTTCAAGGGAAGGTCTTGTGGCTCCCGTGCTCGGGATCCCAGAGTAGGGGATTAGGACAGCTACATGCTAAAGGGGGGTTCTGGTGTCGATCCCACTGGTGCTGACTGCGAGTCTATTGAGGTAAGGACCCAATCCATCACCTGGAAAGCAGGCTCGCCCTAGGAGGGATGGGAGCCTGGAACAAAGAAGGACAACCTCAGAACAGGGGTCACACCCTGCCCTGAGGAGCCCGTCTCCAGGTGAGGAGTTCTGAGAGGACCAGTAGCTGCCGGTGGAGGCGTGGCCACAGACAGTGCCAGTGAAAAAAATAGGCGCCGAACTAGGAACCACGGTGCAGACAGCCCAATAACTGCTCCAAGAGTGTGCCAGTTCCAATGGAGCTGTTGCACTAAGAGTAATTGGGGCCGACAGGGGAACCTCAGAAGTCGGAGCCGAAACAGTATGCACTGGGGAGGTCATCGGTACTGAAGTCTCCGGGGCCTGGGAAGAGGCCAGAGGAGGATATACTGGTGAATATGCCATGAAAGCTTCTGTTATAAGGGGGAAGGAAGACCTAGCAGGGGTGGGCAATCCTCTAGCTGCCAGAAGCTGTTCCACAACCCTCACTACATCTTGTTCTGAAAGGCTCCTGGTGGATCTGAAGGAGGCTGCTGAAGGAGAATCAGGTCTCTCGAGAAAGGGACTAAATTGGTGTCCCAAAAAGGGGTCATAAGTGGGAGATTATCTGGTGCTGGGAAGGTGTTCAACCTTCGGAACTGACGGAGTCATTGTCTGCGGAGTTGTATAAGATATCGGCATCGAGGCCGGGGATGGTGCTGATGCGAGTATGGTAGTCGAAGCCGGTGTCAAGACCAAGGACGGCACCAAGGAGGACGGTGCCGAAGCAGGTACAGCAACAAGAGTTAAAATCAGGGGCAGCACCGAGGGGGAAGACAGAGCCTGGTACTGAAGTTGTCTGGGCCGAAGGCACGGGAGAAGCTCGGTGTTGACTTGGTTCCAAGGAGGACGGAGATGTAAGAAAGTACAGTTGTGTACACTTAACATAAATGTAGATGTTCGAGTGTATTCACTGTTGCAGTCATTACATTTGGGTAATCTGCTGCCAGGTTGCCCTCAGTTGACCTGATTAACAAAGTCTTAGGTCCTACGTCAGTTGCTGTCCCTTCTTCCATGACGTCAGGTCGTCAGGGGTATAAAACATGCAGCCGACGCCATTACATCAGTTTTTCTTGCCCCAGATGTCAGGTGCCCCCCTAATGAGGAGCAAATAAACATAAAAACACCAAGGTATACCTCCAACAAAAAGCAAATACACCAAAAAGGCTTTTAAGCATAGTAAAGGAAAGTAGAGGTATAGCCAGAAGTAGTTATGGGGCTGGAGGTAGGGTAACCAGGACTGCAACAGTGAAGACACTCGAATATCTACATTTATGGTAACTGCACATAACTGTACTATGTTCTTCATGTTTCACTGTTGCAGTCATTACATTTGGGTAGAAAAGCTATGGCTGGGAGGAGGAGTTTATATGGCATTAGGGCCAACTATAAGGCCCTGCAAGACAGCAGTGGCAAAGCCAACTCTGGATTTAGAGAAAATTGGCAAAAGATAATGCTTGGTGAAAGTATGTACAGAACTCCAGGTAACAGCTTCTAGGATGTCGCTGGTAGGAACACCTCTGAGACAGGCTGCAGAAGTAGATGCAGCCCTGGTGGAGTGAGATCTGATCCCCATGGGGATAGGTTTTCCATGGTGCTTATAGCAGAAATGAATGCAATGGCTTATCCATTTAGAAATGGTATGTTTTGAAATAGCCTTCCCCTCTGCTCCTGCAGCAAATGCTGCCAGCAGTTGTTCTGATTTTCTTAGAGGTTTAGTCCTGTCCAAGTAGAATCTAAGTTGTCTGTGCACATCCAAGGAATGCAGAATCCGTTCCCCTTTGTTCTGTGGATTGGGAAAAAGGTTGGCAAATGAATGGACTGATTAAGAGCCACACTGGATACCACCTTGGGCATGAAGGATGGACTGGTCCTGAGCGACACCCTGTCCGCATGAAAGATGATGAAAGGCTCCACTGCCATAAGGGCCTGTAATTCAGATATTCTTCTAGCTGAAGTGATTGCTAAAAGGAAGGCTGTTTTCCAAGAAAGAAATTTTAAGTCTGCAGTAGCAGCTGGCTCGAAAGGAGGTAGAGCGAGTTTCTCCAATACAAAGTTAAGGTCCCAGACAGGGGCTGGAGCTCTCCTGGGTGGTCTCAGGTTTTTTGACCCTCTGAGATGCTGCTTGAGCAGAGGGTGAGGGAAGAGGGTAGGTTATGTGTTATAATAAGCTGAAATGGCTGAGGTGTGGATTTTAATGGAGGAAAAGGACAGGCCCTTGTGAAGCATCTCAGTTAAGTATTGCAAAATCTGAGGTAAACAGGGCGCTGCTGTGCTCATCCCTTGAGATTGGTTCCAGGCACAGAATATTTTCCATTTGTCAGCATAAGATTTACTAGTACTAGGTTTCCTTGCCTCCAAGATGACATCCATCACATGTTTGCTGTGGGATGATAAGGGTGAATTTAAGTGATTAGTCAGGCTGCAAGGTTCAATGTTGGAAGCTGAGGGTGCAGAATTTGGTTCACCAGCTGAGACAGCAGGGAAGGGGTCTGAGGCAGGTGCCATGGAGAAAACTGCAACACACTGCGCAGGAGGGGGTACTAGTGTTGGCGCGGCCAGTCTGGAGCAATCAAGATCATCCTTGGTTTGTCCTGTTTGACTTTTAGTAGAACTTTGGAGAGCAGAGGCAGCGGGGAAAAGGCATAGACTGATAGGTTTTTCCAGCTGAAGGACAGAGCATCCACTTTCCAGGCTTGTTTGTGGGGAGTCCTTGTGCAAAACTTGTCCAACAGGTAGTTCTGGGGGGAGGCAAATAAATCTATGTATGGGCTCCCCCAATCACTTGTCAACATGTTGAAAATCCTTGTTTCCAGTCTCCACTCGTGTGGGTCCATGAGGTTTCTGCTTAGTCCATCTGCCAGTGTATTCAATTTTCCTGGCAGGAATTGAGCTTGTAGGTGCACTTGGTAGCTCAAGGCTGTGTTCCACAATGCCATGGCTAGTCTGCAGAGGGGGTAGGAATGTGTAACCCCTTGCTTGTTTATGTACCACATAACCGTGGTGTTGTCCGTCTTTACCATTTAGTTGTCCTGGATGAATGTAGTCCTTGAAGGTTGTCAGAGCATTCTGTACAGCTAACATTTCTTTTTGATTGATATGTAGGTGCATTTGATTTGGGTTCCATTTGCCCTGAATGCACTTCCCTGCCAGGTGAGCCCCCCATGCATAGTCTGATGCATCTGTAGTTAGGGTTTGGGTGGCAGGGGGTAGTGTGAATGGTAGTCCCTTGTTTTGGTGGCAGGCCTCTGCCCACCAGAGGAACTTCAGGCATAGGCAAGGTATGATAGGAATCATTGTTCCCAGGCTGTGATAATGTTGACTCCATAGACTTTTTAGATACCACTGTAGTTTCCTCATATGCAGTCTTGCATATGGAATTAAAAGAATGCAGGAGGCCATGAACCCCAAGGCTTGCAGTATTTGTCTTGCAGATAGCAGGGTTTTGTGGCCACTTGTTTGAAGTGGGTTACCAAATGAATTTCCTTTTCTGGCATGAGGAAAGCCATCTGGGCAGTTGTATTCAAGCTTGCATCCAGGAATGTAATTTGTTGACAGGGTACCAGTTGTGATTTCTTTTCGTTTGTGGTGTACTCCAGACAAGTTAGAACCCTTTTTACAAATGCCAGATGATTTAAAAGTATGCCCTGGTATTCTGCCTGAATTAGACAAATCATCCAGGTATGGATATATTTGAATATTTCTTTGTCTGAAAAATGCAATAACTGGAGCCAGGCACTTTGTGAATACCCGGGGCGCAGTAGACAAGCCAAAGGGCAGTGCAGAGAACTGATAATGAGAGTAGTCTGCTTTGAAGCGTAGGTATCTTCTGCAAGATTCCCTGATTGGAATGTGCAGGTATGCTTCTTTTAAATCCAGTGCTGCCAACCAGGTGTCTTTGCCTAGCATAGGAAGTAATTGGTGGAGTTAGCATCTTGAATTTTGGAATCTCCAGAAAGGTGTTTAGAGTAGACAGGTCCAGGAGTGGATGCCAAGTCTGGAGCAGAAACCTTGTCCCTTTTCCTCTTCTGGTACCAGTTGAACAGCCCCATGCTTAAGAGGGAAAGTACTTGTTTTTGAGCCTCTGCCCACTGATTTGGGGGCAGGTCTGGCCACCCATTTGGTGTTGGCAACGTGGGGAAATGAAATCTGTATCCCTGGGACACTATATTTAAAACCCATTTGTTCTGGGTTATGAGTTCCCAGTTCTTTGCATGAAGAACAATCTTTCCCCTCAAAGGGGCGGTCAAAAGATAAGTGCTTGGGAATTTTAAGAGGAAGTCATTGAGACTGTTTACCATGGGGGGGTGTTTTGTTATTTCCAGATTTGGAAGTGGAGGCCCCCCACTGCTTAGTTCTGAGAGTCCCCTGGGACTGAAACCTGGGGTATTTGCTGTGTCTGGGTTAGGTTTGAGAGGACCTGGGAGGGACTAGAAAGGACCAATTCTTAGTAGGCTAGTGCCTACTAAACCTTGGAGGTTGCACTTGTAAAAATCTTTAACAGTTTGCATAGATTTAGCTTTATCTTCCATCTTTTTAAGAACTTCTTCAGCCTTGTCGCCAAATAGGCGGTCCTGATTTAAAGGAGCATCCAACAATTTAGCTTTAACATGATCAAAGATTGCTCCTTAAGCCAAGCATGCCTTCTAAGCACAGACCCAGTAACAGCAGCCCTGCAAGAGGCCGCTAAAGAATCAAAACCACATTGCAAAGTATGTTTTCCAACTTGTTCAGCAGAATGCATTAAGTCCTGTAAATCTTTATTTTCCACACAGTCAGGAATCTACATCATTTTCTGTTTAAGCAGTCCAATAATATGTTCATAGGTAGGTACTAGGCTATCAGCCCAAGGGCCTACGTAAGCCTAGCCAGCAAGGTTCCATGGCTTACGCCACCCAAGAAAGTTATTTTCTTGTGCCACTGTCGAGCAGAGACAGAGAAGTGATCCCCGGGGTGTATTTCCTATTTCCCATCCACTCATCAAGATTTTTCTTAGAGTGCTAATGAAGAACTTTGCCTGACATTGATGGGTAGCTTGTTCCAGAGTATAGGAAGTCTCTGGGACAGGAATCTATCCCTCCAGTGTGTCCTGTTTATTGTGGTGACAAGGTTTAGGTCCCTAGATTGTGTAGCTCGGACGATTGGGATTTATTTAGGTGTAGCATGTCCAACAGCTCTGGGTTTGACATAGCTTTATATGTTAGGTAGAGATCATCTCAGAGTAGGCGATATGCTACAGAGTAAAGCTGGAGTTTTTTGAGGCGGTCAGTGTAGGGCATTTGTTTGAGGCCAGTAATCCTCTTTGTGAGGTACTTCTGTGGCCATTCCAGCTGCTGCAGATGTCTTGTGAGGTATATTCCAAAAGGGGCGTTGTACTTTATAATGGGTCTAATGAGTGCCGAGTAGAGGGGAACAATGACGTCTTTTTTCCTGGACGAGAACCCTTTTATTATGAGGTGTGTCACATAGAACGACTTCCTGACTACTGTGGCAATGTGACTATCAAAGGAGAGACTACTGTCCACCTGGGTCCCAAGGTCTCTTATCACGCATTCAGTGTTAAGTAGATTGCTGTCTATGTGGTAGTTCATGGGTACAGAGTTTTTAACAAAGGGGCTGACACTGCACTTTTTGGCATTGAGCTTGAGGCCATGGCTCTGACACCAGGCATCTGTCTCAGTGAGGCCCTTCTGTAGGATGTCCACATCATTTGGGGACTTGACTATGGCTCCTAGTTTGCAGTCATCTGTAAACTTCATTAGCCAGAGGCCTTATGTGTTTGGTATCTACTTCTCTGAAGTACAGGCTAACAGGAGAGGTCCCAGGATGGAACCCTGTGGTATTCCACTTGTCACTGCTTTGAGGTCAGATTTGGAGTCTGCAACTTTTACAGTGTGGGTTCTGTCAGTGAGCCAGTTGGCAACCCATCTTGTGACGTACAGATTTATACCTAGTTTAGTGAGTTTAGCTATAATTCCAGAATGGGGGATGGTGTCGAAAGCCTTGGCGAGGTCAAGATAGGCTGTGTGAACCACCTTACCCTCATCCACGACTTTGGTGACTGCCTCAAAGAAGTCGATCAGGTTCAGGAGGCATGATCTGCCTTTCACAAACCCAAACTGGGGGGGGATCCAGAGTTTGGAGGTTACCAATGTCTTTGTTTATGAGTTCCATGATGATACGTTCCATGGCCTTGCAGACCAGGCTCATCAGGCTAATAGGTCGATAGTTCCCGGGATCAGTGGTGGCTCCCCCTTTTGTTGCTGTGCGCCATTCAGTGGGCACAAAGCCTGATGCGAGACTATTATTGAACATGGTGCTTAAGTGGGGAGCCAGTTTGTTCTGACATTCGTGTAAAACGCAGCCTGGGATGTTGTCCGGTCCCATGGATGCTGTGTTTTTGGCTTTAGAGAGTGCAGCTTTTACCTGCGTAGTTGTCATAACAGGGACTCTGCATTCTTCCTGTATAGATATGGGCCATTTAGGGGGTGAGAGGGGGGTAAAGTTAGCACTAAACCTATCTGCCAGGATGTTGGCAATATCAGTTGGTTCTGTAATTTTCGTGCCTTTGTGCTGTAACTCAGAGCAGATCTGGGTGTTGCCATCTAGATTCTTGACATAGCTATAGAATGCTTTGTGGTTGTCCTTGGACTTAGTGGCGATTTTGTTTTCGTAGCTAGCTTTGGAGGATCTTATAAGGGATCTCAGCTTCTTACTGAGGCTGAACAGGGAGCTCCTCCACTCATGGGATTTTACTCTCTTTTGCAACAGTTTCTTCCTTTTTTTGTACTTTTTGTTTATGGCAGGGGACCACCAGATTGGCTTCCTTTTTTTGGAGGATAGCGTCTTGGTTCTGTTTGGGATAGCATATGAAATTGGCAGTTTAAAGCTCTGATTGCCACGGTTGCAGAAGTATAAACCTTTTTACCCCATCTATCCAGCGCCCTGGAGTCTCTATCAGAAAGGGTAGAATTTTTAGCAGTAGAAGCCTTAATGCCCTTGGGCCCTTGAGAAATGGTCTCTGGATCTGCAAGAGGATTTTTGAAAAGGAACTTGTGTGACTCAAGAACACTGCAGTATCTGTCAGGTTTACAAGGAGCAGGAAGCAGGGAATCAGGGGCCAAACTGGATTCCGAGAACACATCATCAACAGTGTCTAGTACAGGAGGTATAGCCAAAGGCCTATGCTGAGGTAGAAGGAGGACATCCCTAAGCCTCTTTTGTGAATTAGAAAATTCCTGGCTTTCCCAGGGGAAATGCTCCCTTAAAGTATGTAAATTACCCCAAAAGAAAAATCCTCAGGAGGGGAAGCAGAGGGAATGGAATCCTCTGCATCGGAATCCTCATAAGTAGGTATGGAAAAGCCAGGTCGTCAGAAGAAACAGAATCCTGATCAGAAGATTCATAATAAAGCTCAGCCCTAGGCCTCTTAGAGGGGGGGGGGGGATGACTACCCCTGATCAGAGTTACTAGATCTTCAGACATTTTTATCATTTGTTTTTTAGGCATAGGGGCCTGAGCAAGTGGCCTGGGCGTCGTTTTTTTTAGACACAGATCGAGATTTTGGCCTAAGCAATGAAGGAGGTATCGATTTAATATGCTAGTCTGTAGGCCTGAATACACCCTCAGAAGCCGGTGCCTGCACAGCGGCTCCAGACTCATCCAAGGTAGAGACATCCGCGGGTTCCATAGCTGAAGTATCGAACAGCATACCGGACTCCGAATGGGTCTCGGTAGAGGCCTGCGAATCAGGCGTAGCGGGTATCAGGGGCTGCGAAAGCACCTCACTGAGCACTGGCAAATTGACGACCGGCTTAGGAGAGGCAATGTCGGCAGTTTCGGACCTCGACGGCCTGTCTCTGTCTTTATCTTTGCGTTTTTTCGGAACCCTGGTAGTCGGATGGCTAGCTGATGACATTTATGGATAATTAAACCGAGAAAGTACAGTTGTGTACACTTACCATAAATGTAGATGTTTGAGTGTATTCACTGTTGCAGTCATTACATTTGGGTAATCTGCTGGCAGGTTGCCCTCAGTCGGCCTGAATTCCAAAGTCTTGGGTCCTACTTCGGTTGCTGTCTCCTCTTCCATGACGTCAGGTCGTCAGGAGTATAAAACAAGCAGCCAACGCCATTTTCCTTAGTTTTTCTTGCCCCAGATGTCAGGTGCCCCCAAAAAGGTAGCAAATATATATATATATATATATATATATATATATATATGTGTGTGTGTGTGTATATAAACTATATATACATGCAACAATATAAACTTTACCTTCATCTACAAACAAATACACCACATAGATTGTAGAAGATAGTGAAGGAAAGATAAACTCCAGAAAGAAAGGGGGATGGCAGGCGGGTAACCTGGACTGCAACAGTGAATACACTCGAACATCTACATTTATGGTAAGTGTACACAACTGTACTATGCTCTTCGTGTTTCACTGTTGCAGTCATTACATTAGGGTAAAATCCCAAAGCTATGGATGGGAGGCTGGAGCTTAACAGCATTAGGGGCGGCTATAAGGTCCTGCAGAACTGCAGTGGCAAAGCCTGCCCTGGATTTAGAGTAGAAAGGCAAATGATAATGCTTTGTAAAGGTGTGAACAGAACTCCAAATAGCAGCCTCTAGAATGTCTTTGGTTGGTACTCCTCTGAGAAAGGCGGCTGAAGTAGCTGCAGCTCTGGTGGAATGAGACCTAATGCCCTTGGGCACAGGTTTGCCATGGTGTAAGTAGCAGAAACGAATGCAGTGGCTTATCCACTTTGAAAAAGTCTGCTTTGAAATAGCCTTTCCTTCTGATCCTGCAGCATATGTCACTAGTAATTGCTCAGTTTTTCTTAGAGCTTTAGTCCTGCTCAAGTAGAATCTTAGCTGTCTGTGTATATCCAAGGAATGCATAATTCTCTCCCCCTTCTTCTGCGGATTTGGATAAAAGGTTGGCAGATGAATAGTTTGGTTAAGAACCACACTGGAAATCACCTTAGGCATAAATGAAGGACTTTTTTCCTCAGAGAGGCCCTGTCTGGGTAAAATATGATAAAAGGCTCCAGAGACATGAGGGCCTGTAGCTCTGAGACTCGTCTTGCTGAAGTAATTGCTAGGAGCCGAGCTGTTTTCCATGATAAACTTTAGATCTGCAGTAGCAGCTGGTTCAAATGGAGGCAGGGTGAGCTATTCCAACACATAACTGAGGTCCCATGCAGGTATTGGTGATCTTCTGGGAGGCCTTAAATTTTTGGCTCCTCTAAGATATTGCTTTAGTAAAGGACGAGAAAAGATTGGTGGCTCAGTATTGTAATGAGCCGAAATGGCAGAGGCATGGATTTTTATTGATAAAAAAGATAGGCATTTCAAGCATCTCAGTCAAGTATTGTAATATCTGAGGAATATTTGGTTTTGCTGCATCAGTTCCTTGTGCTCGATTCCAAGCACAGAATCTCTTCCATTCATCAGCATAGGATTTTCTAGTACTAGGCCTTCTGGGTTCCAAAATGACATCCATCACAGCTTTACTGAGAGGTGTTGTTTGCATAACTACATGATCAGCCATGCTGCCAGGTTCAGTGTTTGGAGCTGATTGTGCAGGATCTGACTGTTTTGCTGGGACAGTAATTGAGGTCTTTGAGGTAAGGTCCAAGCTGGATACTGAGACAAGTTCCTTAGGATTGGGTACCAGTATTGGTGGGGCCAGTCCGGGGCAATTAGTATCATCTTTGGTTTCTCTTGTCTGACTTTTAGTAGGACCTTGGGAAGAAGAGGCAGAGGAGGAAAGGTGTAAACTGATAGGTTTTTCCAACTGAAGGATAGGGCGTCCACTTTCCATGCTTGTCTGTGACAAGTCCTTGTGCAGAATCTTTTCAATTGATAATTTTGAGGAGAGGCAATGAGATCTATGTCCGGGCTCCCCCATTTCTATGTTATCATGCTGAAGACTTGAGGATATAGCTTCCACTCGTGAGGGTCCATAAGGTTTCTGCTTAAATCGTCTGCCTGAGTATTTTGTTTTCCTGGCAAGAATTGAGCTTGAAGATGTACTTGGTAAGTCAAAGCTGTGTCCCACAGTGCCATGGTTAGTTTGCAAAGGGGGTATGAGTGAGTGCCCCCCTGCTTGTTTATATACCACATAACCGTGGTGTTGTCCGTATTTATCAGTAGTTGTCCTGGATGAAGTAAGTCCTTGAAGGCTGTCAGGGCATTTTGAACAGCTAACATCTCTTTTTGGTTGATATGCAGATGCATTTGTTTTGGGGTCCATATGCTCTGAATGCATCTTCCTGCCAGGTGGGCCCCCCCATGCATAATCTGATGCATCTGTTAAGGTTTGGCTGGCAGGTGATAGAGTGAAGGCCCGTCCCCTGTTTTGGTGACATGCCTTTGCCCACCAAAGAAACTCTGGTTGTAGGCAGGGAATGAGAGGAATCATTGATTCCAGACTGTGACAATGTTGACGCTATAAACTTTTTAGGTACCATTGAAGTTTCCTCATATGCAGTCTTGTATATGGAATCAGTAGGATGCAGGATGCCATGAATCCCAAAGCCTGCAATGTTTGTCTTGCAGATAACTGGGTTTTTGTTGCCATCAGTTTGAAGTAAGTAGTCAGTTGCCTTTGTTTGTCTGGCGTAAGGAAAGCCATCTGGGCAGTTGTATTCAAGCTTGCACCCAGGAATGTTATCTTTTGAGAGGGTACCAGTTGTGATTTATTTTTGTTTATTGTGTACCCTAGGAATGTTAGAAACCTTTTCACAAATGCCAGGTGCTGAAGAAGAATGTCCTTGCTCTCTGCTTGAATGAGGCAGTCCAAGTAAGGATATATTTGTATACTTCTTTGTCTGCAAAACGCAATTACTGGTGCCAGGCACTTTGTAAAGACCCTGGGCGCAGTAGATAAGCCAAAGGGCTGTGTAGAGAATTGGTTAATGCATTAAGCCAGCCTTGAAACGGAGGTATCTTCTGCATGATTCCCTTATTGGGACATGCAGGTATGCCTCTTTTAGTTCTAATGTCACCAGCCAAGCATTCTTGCCCAGCATGGGCAGAAGCTGCTGCAAAGTTAGCATTTTGAATTTTGGAATGTCCAGGAATGTGTTCAAAATTGATAAATCCACTATTGGCCTCCAGGCCTTGCCCTTTCTGGGTACCAAGAACAGTCTTGAGTAAAAACCTTGTCCTTTTTCCTGTTCTGGTACTGGCTGAATAGCCCACATATCCATGAGGGACGTAACTTGTTTCTGTGCCTCTGCCCATTGATTTTTTGGCAGATCCGGCCAACCGTTTGCCATTGGCAGGGTATGGAAATGGAATTTGTATTCCTGTGATACTATGTTTAGCACACACTTGTCCTGGGTTATTAACTGCCAATTCTGAGCAAAAAGTGCTAATTTTCCCCCTAAGGGTGTTGCCAAAAGATTAAGTGTTTGGTGATGGCAGAGGGAAGTCATTGGGACTGTTTTCTATAGGGTTGCGTTTATCTCCTCCAGATTTGGAGGTAGAAGCACACCATTGCTTTGACCTGTAAGAATCTTGTGCCTGGTATCTAGAACCTTTAGGGCATCTAGATTTGCCCCTTTGAGCTCTGTTGGACACAGGAAAGGACCAGTTTTTTTGTAGATTCATTGTCTACTGAATCTTGGTGGCTGCACTTGTAAGAAGTCTTTAACAGTTTGCATAGACTTAGCTTTGTCTTCCATTTTCTTTAAAACCTCTTCTGCCTTAATACCAAACAGAGTATCATGCTGTAAAGGTGCATCCAGTAATTTAGCTTTAACATGATCAGGCAAATTTTGCTCTTTTAGCCAGGCATGCCTCCTAATCACAGATCCAGTAACTGCGGCCCTGCAGGAGGCCTCTAAGGAATCAAAACCACACTGCAAAGTATGCTTTCCAACTTGTTCAGCTGCATGCAATAAGTCCTGCAATTCTTTATTTTCTGCACATTCAGAAATCAACATCATTTTCTGTTTCAGCAATCCCATAACATGTTATTGATACTTGAGCATATGAAACTGGCAGTTTAAGGCCCTAATTGCCAAGGTTGCAGATGTATAAACTTTCTTTCCCCATCTATCCAGTGCCCTTGAATCTCTGTCAGAAAGGGTAGGATTTTTTGCTGTTGAGGCCTTAACTCCCTTTGGACCCTGTGAAATAGTTTCAGGGTCAACAGCAGGGTTTCTAAATAAAAATGTGAGAGTCAGGGACCCTGTAATATCTGTCAGGCTTGCTGGGAACCGGAGGTAAGGAGTTAGGAGTCAAGCTTGACTCAGAAAACACATCATCCACAATGTCTAAAACAGGGGGTATGGCTAAAGGCCTGTGCTGAGGAAGAAGAAGGAAATCCCTGAGCCTCTTTTTTGATTCTGAGAAATCTTGACTCTCCCAGTGAAAATGCTCCCTCAAAGTATGCAAAGTTTCTCCAAATGAATAATCCTCAGGAGGTGATGCAGACGGGATAGATTCCTCTGCATCAGAATCCTCATAGGGAGGAATAGATCATTCCTGATCAGAAGAGGAATCAGAAGAAATAGAAACCTGACCTGAAGATTCATAATTAGTGTCTTGCTTAGGCCCTCTTATCAAGAGGGGGTTGGGAACCCCTGATCAAGGTAATTAGGTCATTAGCCATTTTTATCTGTTTTTTAGGCATAGCGGCCTGTGCATGTGGCTCATGCGTCGGGGTTTTAGCTTTAGAAGTTGCTTTTGTCTTTGGTTTTGCAGCTGTGGTAGGTTTTATATAAAAATGTTGAGGCCTGAATACACCCTCAGAAGCCTGTGCCTACTCAGCGGCTCCGGACCCATCCGAGGGACAGACATCCATGTGTACAATACTTTGAGTATCTCGCGGCGTGCCGGACTCCATATGGGTCTCGGTAGGGGCCTGCAACTCGAACGTAGTGGGTATCAGGGGCTGCGAAAGCACCTCACTGAATACCGGCGACTGGCTTAGGAGAAGCTTTGTCAGTTTTGGACCTCGACGGTCTGTCTCTGTCCTTTTCTTTTCATTGTTTGTGTACTCCGGTAGTCCGATTGCTATCCGACAACATTTCAGGGTAGTTAAATCTGTTTCCAAAATATTCTGAGGCAAAAATATACCGACGCATAATAGTGCACTGGTTAAATCTAGCACAAAACCGACAGCCAGGCATGTTGTGATCAGGGCCTAGGCAATGGATACAGTATAAATGGAAATCCTTATGAGGTATTTGCTTCCCACAAGTAATACAATTATTAACTTTTTCTGACATCGGAATGGAGCAAGAAAAACGTTTCCCCAATGAGGTACTTAGCTTTAAGTTGAAGACTTCGGTTCTGAAACTCGAAAATTTCAGGAGTTGGCCGACCAGCACTTGCGAACTGCTTCTGCTTCGGGCACTGTGTGGCAAGAAAGACTAAAGAAAATGGCGTCGGCTGTTTGTTTTATACCCCTGATGACCTGACGTCATGGAAGAGGAGACAGCAACAGACGCAGGACCCAGGACTTTGGAATTCAGGCTGACTGAGGGCAACCTGCCAGCAGATTACCCAAATGTAATGACTGCAACAGTGAAACACGAAGAACATCTGAAATATTTTGAGGCAAAAATGTACCGACGACGGATAGTGCACTGATTAAATAAAGCACAAAACCTACAGGGCCTAGGCAATGGATACGGTACGAATAAAAATCTTTGAGGTATTTGCTTTCCATAAGTAATGCAATTATTAACTTTTACTGACATCGGTAAGGAGCAAGAAAAAGTTTCCCCAATGGGGTACAAAGCTTTAAGTTGAAGACTTCGGTTCTGAAACTCGAAAACGAAAATTTCAGGAGTCGGCCGACCGGCACTTGCGAACTGCTTCTGCTTTGGGCACCGCATGACAAGAAAGACTGATGTAATGGCGTCTGCTGCATGTTTTATAACCCTGATGACCTGATGTCATGGAAGAAGGGACAGCAACCGACGCAGGACCCAAGACTTTGTTAATCAGGCTGACTGAGAGCAACCTGCCAGCAGATTACCCAAATGTAATGACTGCAACAGTGAAACATGAAGAACACACGAGTGACTCCATTTCTCTTTATGTTTTTTAGTCTTAGGAGGTGGTGAGATCTCTGTCCCAGACAGAAGAGCCTCCAAGAAGGGAGTTTTCATCATACCCTTCAAAATCAATTTGTTCTTTTGCTCAGCCAAAGTCTGATTGCTGAAGCTGGAACAGATATCACACAAAGCATTAATGTGGTCAACGTCCAAACAATAAATGCACAGAGCATGACCGTCTGAGTTGGGCATCTTACGCCCACACTTATCACACTGTTTAAAACCCAATTTAGCTTTCTCAGACATAATGCAAAAACACCACACTAGTCCTAGATACAAAACAAATAACCAGAAACACAACAGTAAAATTAAAGAGAAGAGGGGTTTTTTTTATATCCAGATAGATAGAAAAGTGAACCAACAATGGTACTTACAAATACCACAAGTGGTAGGAAAGAGGGCCTACCAAAGGTAGGGGAGAGAGACAATACCAACGATGGTATAAAAAACTACAAAAGGTACAGGGTAGGAAATAGAACAAGTAAATGAGCTTACAGACGAAAGATGAAAATTAGTGAAAACTGACTAAAAGCGAAGGTAGTGATAGAAATTAGTACAAAAACACTACACTTAGCTTGAGAGAGAAGGTTTGGCACGTCAGACGAGGAACGCGGTAAACGAGATCTGGAGAGACTATGGGAGGGGCATTATGGATAGGTCTTAGCTGAGAGTTTTTGGCTGGTGCGAGCTTGGTAATGGCCGTGTCGGTTCTGAGGACAGAACCGAAGTCCTAACAATAAGGAATGAATAAAAATTTACAACATCAGATTGTTAAGTTTAATTCTGGTGGTTGCCAAAAAAACAATTACTAGAAAATGGAAATCAAACGTTAAACCAACTATACTTGAAGCAGTGAATATTGTAACAGAGATAAAGGAACAAGAAGCAGGATCTTTAGAAAAGGGTAGGAGTAAATTACAATAAATAAATAAACAAACTAGAAATTGTAGGAACAATACATGCAGAAAAATGTTTTGGAGGATGAATAAGGGTTAAAAGAAGGCAGGGATTACAACTTATGTAAAAATGCTTTTATTATATGACATACAACAAAAAGAAGTTATGTCTTACCATAACGTTCCATCTGAGTAGCTAATCTTCTTCCAGTCATCACTGATGAGTTTGGTTCTGAGCCCTCGGAACTGAGTCGGCCTTATACCAAGCTTGTGTGCACCAAAAACTCTCAAGCTAAGCTGCTATCCACAATGCCCTTTGCTCAGTTACCCAAGATCGAGTTTACAGGCAACATAGTTAGAGGCCATCTCTGTGCAGAAACCCTAATACACCACAAAGACTCAGAAGATCTGCCAGGAACCTTAGGAAGGGGTTGGTGGGAGGGTGTGATGACTGGAAGAAGATCAACAACTCAGACGGAACAGTATGGTAAGACATAACTTCTTTATCAGACGTTGTTAATCTTCTTCCTATTCATCACTGATGGGACAGAGTCCCCAGCTCCTTGAAGAACCTGGGTGGCCCTTATGGAAGAACATTCCTGAGAACCATTGAACCAAAGGCCGCTGTTCCCCTGGAGATAAGATCCAATTTGTAATGCTTGATAAAATGTGGGGCTTAGCCCAAATGGCAGCTGCACAAATGTCATCCATGGAGGCCCTAGAGTGGAAGGCAACAGATGCTGCAATAGCCCTAGTTGAGTGAGCTTTGATTTGGCTAGGCTTAGATCCCTCTGTAAGTGAACATGTGAAGGCAATGCAATCCCTGAACCATTTACACAAAGTAACCTTTGATACTGCACCTCCCATTCTAGGGTCCGCAAAGGAAACGAAAAGCTGGTCTGACTTGCAAAATTATTTAGTTCTGTCCAGATAAAAGCGCAATTGTCTATGAACATCCAGGGAATGTAATCAGTATTCTCCCTTGTTAGGGTGATTTGGGAAAAACACAGGGAGTTCGACGGACTGGTTAATCAAAAAGTCAGAAACCACTTTGGGGAAAAAGGATGGGTTAGTTCGAAGTGATTCTCTGTTCTTATGAAAGATCAGATAGGGGCTCTTGATACATAATGCTTGTAATTCAGAAATTTGTCTTGCTGAAGTTATAGCCACCAGGAAGAAGGATTTCCATGATAAGAATTTTAGATCACAGGTGGCAGCCAGCTCAAACGGTGGCAGGGAGAGAGCCTGCAGAACCCAGGACATATTCCATGCCTCCAGCGGCTGTCTGATGAGAGGCCTGCTGTGAAAAATACCCTGGAGGAAGGTCTTGCAAAGACAAGAGGAGATAAGTGGTACTCCTTCAGACCCATTATGGAAGTTGGAAATAACTGCTACATGGACTCGAATGGTAGAAGCCGAGGCCCCTTTGTCGAAAAGCTCAGCCAAATAATGAAGGATAGTGGCTACGGGGGACTGAGAAAGTACAGTTTTGTACCTACCATAAATGTAGATGTCCGATAGATATGCAACTGCAGTCCTGACATATGGGTTGTCCTGCCTCAGGCAGCCCTTCGGTCGGCCGGATTCCAAAGTCTGGGTCCGGCCGCTGATGTCGCCTCCTCCCCGACGTCAGAGCGGCTGGGGTATAAAGGCATCAGCCGACGCCATCTTCTTCAGTGTTTCTTGCCCCAGATGCCAGGTGTCCTCCAAGGAAGGCTAAATTTTGTGAATGGATAAACAAATAATTCAGACATGCACAACAGTAATAAACAGATACACCATAACAGATAACCCCAGCTTATAGGAAAGGGGGGGGGGGGATGGACCCAAGGGAAAAAACAGAGGGGTAGGAGGGAGGGAAAACCTGACTGCAGTTGCATATCTATCGGACATCTACATTTATGGTAGGTACAAAACTGTACTATGTCCTTCAAGAATGCAACTGCAGTCCTGACATATGGGTTGAATACCATAGCCAAGCTGGGGGTGGTAGGACTAAGCAAGGGATGGTGTAGCTAGAAGGCCCAGCAGGACTGCCGAAGCAAAGCCTGCTCGGGATCTGGAGTATAATGGCAGGTTGTAGTGTTTGGTAAATGTATGCACGGAGCTCCATGTAGCAGCCTCTAGAATATCTTTTGTGGCCACTCCTCTAAGAAAGGCTGTGGATGTGGCCATAGCTCTGGTGGAGTGTGGTCTAATATTAGCTGGCACACTCTTTCCATGGAAGGAGTAACAGAATCTGATGCAGTGTCCAATCCATTTAGAGATAGTTTGTTTGGTGACTGCCTTTCCTTGTGTCCCAGCAGCATAGGCTACAAACAGTTGGTCAGACTTCCTGGTAGACTTTGTTCTGTCCAAGTAGTAGCGTAGTTGTCTGTGAATGTCTAAAGTATGCAACAGCTTTTCCCCTTTGTTTTGAGGGTTAGGAAAGAAAGTAGGCAGGTGAATTGCTTGGTTTAGTGACACTCTGGATATCACCTTAGGCATGAAGGAAGGATTGGTTCTAAGGGAAACTCTGTCCTGATGAAAGCTGAGAAAAGGAGGAACTGCCATGAGGGCCTGTATCTCCGAGACTCTTCTTGCTGAGGTGACTGCCAACAGGAAAACTGTTTTCCAAGAGAGAAATTGCATTTCTGAAGATGCTGCTGGTTCAAAAGGAGGAAGAGTTAATTTTTCCAAAACGTAATTGAGGTCCCATGCAGGAATTGGTTGTTTCCTTGGAGGTTTGATATTCTTTATACCCCTTAGAAACTGTCTTAGCAAGGGATGCAAAAATACAGGTGGGTCAAAGTTGTAATGTGCAGAGATAGCTGAAGCGTGGATTTTGATGGAAGAGTATGAGAGGCCACTGTGAAACATTTCTGCCAAGTATTCTAATATCTGAGGTATGTTCATCAGTGATGCATCCTGTCCCTTGTTGACGTTCCAGATGATGAATCTCTTCCATTTAGCCAAATAGGTTTTTCTGGTGGAAGGTCTGCGTGCCTCCAGCAAAATGTCCTGAACTGTTTTGGAGAGGGAGTCATGGGTTCCAGTCATGGAATTCTCCAAGCTGCCAGCTTTAAGGTTTGTAGGTTCTGATGAACTGTCTTGTAATTGTGTTGAGTCAGGAGCTGAGGCCATTGAGGCAAGGGCCATGGTTTGGAGTGAGTTATGCTCAGTAGCAGTGGATACCAGTGTTGCCTTGGCCAGTCTGGAGCTATCAAGATTCCTCTCAGTTGTTCTGCCTTGATCTTCAGGAACACCTTGGTGAGTAAAGGTAGAGGAGGGAATGCATAAATTGTTAGGGCATTCCAGCTGAAGGAAAGAGCATCCGTTCTCCAGACTAGAGGATGGTGTATCCTTGTGCAAAACCTTTCCAGATGATGATTGAGATGAGATGCAAAGAGGTCTATGTCTGGTCTTCCCCATGCAGATGTTATTTGTGAGAATATGCGTGGGTGTAGCATCCATTCGTGTGGCTCCAAGAAATTTCTGCTCAATCTGTCTGCCAGAACATTGTCCTTGCCCGGAACAAACTGGGATTGCAAGGAGATGTTCAGATTCAGGGACTTTTCCCAAAGAGTCATTGTTAGTCTGCAGAGGGGATAGGAATGAGTGCCCCCTTGTTTGTTTATGTACCACATGACAGTGGTGTTGTCTGTCCTTATTAGCAGATGACCTTGCTGAAGAGATTTTCCAAAGGCTTCTATTGCATGAATCACTGCCAACATCTCTTTTTGATTTATGTGCGGATGCATTTCCATGGGAGTCCATTGCCCCTGAATGCATCTGCCGTCCATGTGCGCCACCCCCATCCATGGTCTGAGGCGTCTGTTGTAATAGTTTGACTTGTTGGAGGTTTGTTGAAAGGCATACCTTCATTTAAGTGACTTGCTTGAGCCCACCACAAAAATTCCCTTTGCAGGCATGGTATGAGTGGTATTATGTCTTCCAGGTTGTAGCTGTGTTGAGACCACAAGCTTTTAGGTACCATTGCAGTTTTCTCATGTGAAGTCTTGCCAGAGGGATTAGAAGAATGCAAGATGCCATGAACCCCAGGGCCTGCAGGGTTTTCCTTGTGGTCAGGTGGGTTAGTTTTGCTAGGCTTTTGAAGTAATCTGTTAAATGCTCTTGTTTCTCCTCTGTGAGAAAGGCCATTTGTAGCTGTGTGTTCAGCTTTGCTCCTAGAAAAATAATCTCTTGGGATGGCAGTAGTCTTGATTTTTGAATGCTGACTGTGTATCCCAAAGCCTGCAGCAATTGAATGACATAATCCAAGTGTTTTATCAAGGTTTGTTTGCTGTCTGCTTGTATGAGGCAGTCGTCCAGGTAAGGGTATATTTGAATCCCCTGGAGTCTGCAGTGTGCCACTACTGATGCCAAGCATTTCGTGAATACTCTGGGCGCAGTAGATAAGCCAAACGGCAATGCTGAGAATTGATAGTGCTCTGTTCCTGCAAGAAATCTGAGGTATCTTCTGCAACTGTGTCTGATAGGGACATGCAGGTATGCCTCCTTGAGGTCCAGAGTAACCAGCCAAAACCCCTTGCCCAGCATGGGAAGAAGTTGCTGTAATGTCAGCATCTTGAATTTTGGCACCATGAGAAAAGTATTTAAAACGGACAAGTCCAAAATAGGCCTCCATTGCTTTTCTTTTCTTGGAACAAGGAACAGTCTTGAATAAAATCCCTGGCCTTGTTCCTGAGGAGGAACCTTCTCTATTGCTTTTATTTTTAACAGCTTTGAGACTTCTCTGAGTGCCTCTGCCCTTTGATTTTGTGGCAGGATTGGCATGCCTTGTCCTGTTGGTAAAGTATGGAAGTGGAATCTGTAGCCTCTGTGTATTATATCCAGAATCCATTTGTCCTTTGTTATAATGTGCCAGTTTGTTGAGAATAGAGATAATTTTCCGCCTAAAGGTGCTTCTCTTTGAGCCTTGGTAGGCAGAGTGGTAGGTAAGTCATTGTGATTGTCCCTGTGGTGCAGGTGAAGTACCTGTGCCACTTCTTTGATTTTGAGGTTGCCACTGGCGTCCCCTGTAGGAGCCTCGGTATTGCCCTCTACCTCGTGCACGCCTGTTTTTTCCCCTTTGAAACTTGTCTGATTCTGGAAAGGACCAATTCTTTGAAGGCCAATTTCTGCTGAATCTGGGTGGCTGAACCTGGAGGAAATCTTTTACTGTCTGTACTGATTTTGCCTTCTACTCAATAGACTTCAACACATCCTGAGCATTAGCACCAAAAAGCTTCTGTTTATCCAGAGGTGCGTCCAGGAGCTTTACTTTAACATGATCCGGCAGAGGCTGCACTTTCAACCAAGCATGTCTACGGATAACAGCCCCTGTCATGGCTGCCCTACATGAAGCCTCCAATGCATCATAACCACACTGAAGAAAATGGTTACTAACCTGCTGAGAATTATGAACCAAATCCTGCAATGCCTTTCTATCTATAGGCTCAGGAGAGGCTAGTTTTTTCTGCAAATCATCCAGTAAAAAATCCTGGTACTTAAACATATGAAAAAGGCAGTTAAGTGACCTCATGGCAAGGGTGGTAGACGTATAAACTTTTTTACCCCATCTCTCCAGGGACCTTGCTTCCCTGTCAGCTGGTAGTGGATTTTTGGCCGAGGAAGAAGCCACTCCTTTGGGGCCCTGTGAAATAGTTTCTAGATCCACAGATTGGGCCTTAAAGAAATGCTTGTGAGTGTCAGGGACCCTGTAATATCTGTCTGGCTTGACAGGAGCAGGAGGGAGAGAATCAGGGGAAGCACTGGAGTCTGAAAATACATCATCCAGGACATCCAAAACTGGAGGGATAGCCAAAGGTCTGTGCTGGGGTAACTTGAGGAAGGTACGGAGCCTTTTCCTAGAGTCAGAGAATTCCTGACCCTGCCACTTAAAATGTTCCCTCATGGCGTGGAGGACTTCACCGAAAGAAAAATCCTCAGGAGGAGAGGCAGAGGGAATAGATACCTCAGCATCAGAGTCCTCATAGGCTTGGAAGGATTCTTCATGGGTATCTGAATGCTCTGAATCCCCAGAGGCTTCATCTGAAGAGAGGTTGTCTGCCTGCTCAGTTCTAGGCCTTTTTTCTGCAGGTGGCTGAGAACCTCTGTCTGGATGGGGCTGAGACCCCCTGATAAGAAAGATTAGGTCTGCAGCCAGAGACATGATCTGTCTATCGGAAGAAGGAGCCTGAGAGGTAGGCTTAGGATGGGCCTTGGCCTGGCTGGCGGCCTTAGCACGTGCAAAGGCCTTGATGGACATGGATACAGGAGGCCTAGCTGCCCCACGTGCAGGGGTAACCTTGTCTACAGGAATGGTGTCGGGTAGTTCAAGAACTTCGGTTTCTGGAGGAAATTCAACAACCGGCACCGGTGTAGCCTCCGAGACCGAGGAGCGTGTTAATGCGGTGTCGTCGGCCTGGAGCGGTTGAATAATCGCTTCCGAAGGGACCGAAGCACTCGCGGAGGGCTTAGGTGTAGAATCGGTGGAAGACGCGGGCCGAGGAAGTCGGTCCCGGTCCTTACGTTTCTTGGTAGTTTGTGCTGTCGGTTGTTCCGACGGCATGTTGTAAGCGAAGGATTCACCAAAAAAGCTTTCGGCAAATTCTGCCCGGCGCCTGAGAGTGCGCTTATTAAAGCAAGCACAGGCCGAGACGTCGTGGTCTGGGCCCAGGCAAGGGAGGCAGTAGGAATGGAAGTCCTTATGAGGTATTTGTTTACCACAAGACAAACAATTATTAACTTTCTCAATTTGTTCCGACATCGGCTGAGGCAAGAAAAAATGTTCCCCAACGGGGTACTTAGCTTTTTAGATGACTTCGGTAACTGAAAACACAGGAGCTGACCGACTGGCACTTGCGAACTGCTTCTGCTTCGGGCACCGCGCGGCAAGAAAGACTGAAGAAGATGGCGTCGGCTGATGCCTTTATACCCCAGCCGCTCTGACGTCGGGGAGGAGGCGACATCAGCCGACGCCGGACCCAGACTTTGGAATCCGGCCGACCGAAGGGCTGCCTGAGGCAGGACAACCCATATGTCAGGACTGCAGTTGCATTCTTGAAGGACACCGGGTCTAGCTCCTGATTACGTGACTAAATAGAGAATCTTTTCCATTTATCCCTGTAAAGCTTTCTGGTGGATGGTTTATGAGAAGCCAAAATAATATCCTGGACAGATGAAGAAAGGGTTTCCTGCCTGGCAACTAATGGAAGTAGAGAAACCAAGCTGTCAGCTTGAGGGTGGACAGATTCGGAGGAGTCAGCCCTTGTGGGTGAGAAATTAGGTCCTGACGAGTGTCTAGGATCCAAAGAGGTTGTAACAGATGAGGTCGAAGGAAGGGGAACCACACTTGACGAGGTCAGAACGGAGCGATGAGGATCACTTTGCTTCTCAACCGAATAGCCTTCCGTAGAACAAGGGGAATCAGAGGAATCAGGGGGTAAGCATAAAGAAGACCTGTGGGGACTCCCAGAGGGGGAGAAAGAGGGCAAAGTAGCTGCTGCATTTTGTATTTGAAGGGGAGCAGAAAAGGTCGCAGCATGGCTGGCCCCAGCGGCTGAAAATTTCCGTTGCCACACTCTGGTTTAGAGACCACTCGTGAGGATGAAGGATGCATCTGCTCAGTCTGTCCGCAGTCACGTTGGAGCTCCCCAGGATATGCGCTGCGATCAAGAAGCGGTTGGAAGCTATCGCCCATTGCCAGATTCTCATGGCTTTGCGACAAAGGGGGTAAGACTTGGTCCCTCCCTGTCTATGTACCAGACCACGGACATGTTGTCCAACTGGGCAGCAATTGTTCCGGATGGAAGAAGCGGATGAAAAGCTTGCAACTCCAACAGCACCGCTCTTAACTCCAGGACACTGATATGCAAATTGACCTCTACATCGGAACACGTGCCTTTCCCTGGCAGTGGCCCTCCCCCACCCCATCAGGGAAGCATCTGTGGTCACCGTAGCGCTGGGCTGTGGAACCTGGAAGGGACGACACCAAAGGTTTTCATCTGTACTCATCCACCAGAGGAGATCTTGTTTGCAAATGTTGGTGATGAGAACCTTTGAGCTCAGGGGGTGGAGGTTGGGTATCCACTGGGCCTGAAGCAGCCATTGTAGTAATCTCATGTGTAGTCTAGCTAATGGGACTACGGGCATGGCTGCAGCCATAGATCCCAAGGCTTGAAGAATCTCGCTTGCAGACACCTTGCTTTGACAGAGTATCTCCTGAACTTGTGCCCTGAGTCTCTGAAGCCTGTGGAGTGGAAGTGAGATTAGGCTTGACTGCGTGTTGAATACTGCCTCTATGAATTCCAGTTGTGATGGTTGAAGCTTTGATTTCTCCCAGTGTATGGTGATGCCTACTGACTCTGCTACAGCAAATGTGTAGTGGGCGCCCTGACCAGAAGACGCTTGGTGGGGGCGGAGAGGAGCAACTCATCTAGATATGGAAACACCTGGAATCCCTGAAGTCTCAGATGAGCTGTTACCACTCCAAGACATTTCGTGAACACTCTGGGGGCCGTCGAGAGTCCGAAAAGCAGGGCTCTGAATTGACAGTGATTGGCTCCCAACTGGAAGTGAAGGAGGCTCCTAGAGCGCTTGTCCATCTTGATATGGTAATACACATCCAGGAGATTTAATGAGCAAATCCACACACCCACCCGCAGAAAGGGGGGGATGGATTGAATCGTGACCATGTGGAACTTGGTCTGAACTACTGATTTGTTTAGTTGACTGAGATCCAGAATGGGCTTCCAGTCCCCTGTTTTCTTTAGCACCAAAAAGAATCTTGAGTAGAACCCTGATCCGCACGCAACTCGGGGGACCTGTTGGATGGCTCGTTTTGAAATAGCTTTCGTATTTCGGAAGCTGCCTCCCCCTTTTGGCTGGGTGGAACATCGGGAAGGGATTTCGGAGGTCTTGGATAGGCTATTAGTGGAATATGGTACCCTCTGGTAATGATTCTCTGCACCCACTGATCATTCATAATGGATAGCTATGCAGCTTGGTGCAGAGAGAAACGCTCCCCGACTGCTTCCAGAGGAAAGCAATCGGGCAGCACCTCAGGAGCGCTGATATGGTCTACCTGAGAAGGAATCTCTGGAGCCCTCGTTGTGGGGATCCCCTCTGCCCCGAAAGGGACGTCTTCCATTATTGGAAACCATCCTGCCTCTGGAGGAGTCTTCACCACGTGCATCTCGGAAAAGACCTTGAGACTTCGTGCCACATCTTTCCACTCCTCTGATTCCTGAAGAAATGCTGAGGTTTGGAAAAGCATAGGCCAACGGCAGACAAGGTCTTCCCGGCTTGCTCATACCTGGCTAGTATATCTTTGACCTTAGCACCAAACAGAGCCGAAGGCTCGATAGGGGTATTTAGAAAGGAAAACTTGAAGGAGTCTGCGAGGTCACAGATGAGCATCCAGGCATGACGTCTCATGACTATGCCTGCACCTCTAGCTGTTCCTTCGGCTGCATGTGACAGCAACCTCATGGATGAATTAGATATGGATTCTAGGGTGGCAAGTTGGGAGCAACTTTATCTCGTGCTCCATCCGATACTTGTCCCGCGAGGGTTCTGGAGAGTTTGGAGATAAGATCTCTCTGGAGCCTTGTAAAATGTGCTAGAAAGTTCAGAGACCTAACCGAGAAGGTCGCTGACGCAAAGACCTGCTTCCCTAACCTGTCCACTGCCCGGGACTCTCTGTTGGGCAGGTGAACAGCAGGACTCTCTTCTGAAAGGTCCTTTTTCGTGGCACCCGCCACCACCATAGCGTCCACTGGCAAGCCTCTGGACCAATGGGATTGATCTTCTGGAGGGGAAGAGTACTTTGCCTGATCTCCTGGGGATGGCCTCAATGGAGTTGGGGTTCTTCCAAGCCCATTGTACAATGAGTTTAACCAACTCATCGGCGGGGGGGGGGGTCACCCAAGAAGTAGAGGGCCGAGAGCGAAAGGCCTGCAGAAATATGGATTCCTCTGAGGAAGGGGTTGAGGACTTCATTACCCCTCTGTTTCAAGATTTCCATGATGTCCCTGAAGGAGACATAGTCAGAGGGTGACCGTGGGGACCCTTCCCCATCATCTTAGTCCATATCCTCTGTGAGGGACTCCTCCGGGGAGTCCGTGTGTTTCATCTTACACACCCATTTTCGAGGGGGTTCTTTGGTGGGAACATCCAAAGAAGACTCAGAAAGTGAAATGCCCTGGACAGGGGTCTCCTGGGCCTTGAGCTCTCGGAGCCCTGGAGAGGTGGCCTTTGACAGCTGCGGCTCAGGGGGAAATGGAGGAATAACCAACTGTGGAGGATTGCTAGCAGCAAGCACCCTCTCCATCACCCGGAAAGCGGGTCCACCCGAAGAAGAATGGGAGCCTGGAACTGAAAACAAAATTGGAACCAGGGTCCCACTCCAGAGGGTCCGCCCCCGGGGACTGAGCCTCAATCAAGCTCGGAGCAGTAGTCACCCACTGATCTGAAGTCAGGGCCGACATAACCGGCTGAACCGACACCGGAACCGGGGGCTCCCCCCCCCGCAAGCATGAGATTGAGGAAGGGTGGGTTCCAACGGAACCGGCACCCAAAGGGATCTCAGAGCTTCAGACAGAGTTATTGTCGGCACCGAGGAAGGAATTCCTCTAGTAAATGTTGGATAGATGAGCCTTGGAACCGTGGGGTCCAAGGGAGAAGAGTAAGTAGAGGTTGCTGGAGAAATAGACCCAAAGCCAGGAGTGGGAAAGGGTCTAGGCGGATTTGAGATTTCCCAAGCAGTCAGCAGCTGATCAAAAAGGCGCACCACATCCAATTCTGAAAGGCTCCTGATGGATCTCACCAATGCACCTGAGGGGGACTCAGGCCGGTCCAAAAAGGGGCTGCAGGGTTGCCCGGCAAACGGGTCCACATTGGATGAGTATCGGGTCCGACGATTCCAGTTTTGCAACAGGTAATAAAGGTATGGTCGGAGCCGTGAACGGGCTCGGAGCAGAAGTAACTATAGGGGTGGATGACAGGAAAGTACAGTTTTGTACCTACCATAAATGTAGATGTTCGAGGATTCCCTTGCTGCAGTCCTGACAATTGGGTATAGTCCGCGTCCCAGTCGGCCCGAATACCAGAGTAAAAGGCTGACGTCGGTCGTGGCGGCTTAGCCTGACGTCAGTACGCCAGGGTACTAATGGGCATGACCGACGTCATTTCCTCAGTCTTTTCTTGCCCCAGATGTCAGAAGACCCAAAAGACAAGTCCCAAAACAACGTGGACCAAAAAACATGGACAATATATACAGTAATATATAAAAAAAATATAAGCATGTAAACTCATCGACACATCCACCCTGAAACACAGAGGGAAGGAGGGAGGGATTGGACTGCAGCAAGGGAATCCTCAACATCTACATTTATGGTAGGTACAAAACTGTACTATGTTCTTCGCCTTCCCTTGCTGCAGTCCTGACAATTGGGTAGAATCCCAAAGCAGAGGAAAGGGAGGCTGGCAAATTATAAAGTAGCAGGAGCTGACAACATGCCTTGTAAAACAGCTGTGGCAAAACCAGCTCTAGTCTTAGAGTATATAGGCAGGTGATAATGCCTAGAGAAAGTATGCACTGAACTCCAAGTAGCTGCCTCCAGAATATCCTTAGTTGCCACCCCCCTCAGAAATGCTGTTGAAGTGGCAGTAGCCCTAGTGGAATGAGGCCCAATCCCAGCTGGAACCTCTTTGCCATGATGGGAATAACAAAATGCAATGCAAAAGCCAATCCACCTAGAAATAGTTTGTTTTGACACAGGCTTGCCCTGTGAACTTAAAGCAAAAGAAACAAGTAACTGCTGAGACTGCCTAAAATCTTTAGTCCTGCTCAAATAATAACGCAACTGCCTGTGTACATCTAAAGTGTGCAAAATCTTTTCCCCTTTATTTTGAGGATCTGCCAAAAACGTAGGCAAATGAATAGTTTGGTTTAAAGCCACACTAGAAACCACCTTAGGCATAAAGGAAGGATTAGTACGTAATGATACCCTGTCCTTATGGAAAATCAAAATGGGCTCTACTGCCATAAGGGCCTGCAACTCAGACACCCTTCTTGCAGAAGTAATAGCCAACAGAAAAGCAGTCTTCCATGACAAATATTTCAATTCAGCAGTAGCTGCAGGCTCAAAAGGTTGTAGAGTAAGTTTTTCCAACACAAAATTGAGATCCCAAGCAGGAGTAGGAGCTCTACGTGGGGTCTTATATTCTTTGGCCCTCTAAGAAACTGCTTGAACAAAGGATGCGAAAACAAAGGGGGTCACAATCATAGTGAGCTGAAATTGCTGCAGCATGAATCTTTATGGAAGAGAAAGACAAACCTTTGTCCAATAATTCAGTAAGATATTGAAGAGCCACACTCAAATTAGGCTCTGAAATCTCCAAATTCTTTGCTGTACTCCAAAATAAAAATCTCTTCCATTTTTCATGTGACACTCTCCTAGTACTAGGCCTTCTAGCTTCCATAATCACATTTAAAACTTGTTGAGGAAGCTGAGACCTACCATGCCTCAACACAGAATATGCCAAGCTGTGAGATGAAGAGATGGAAGCTTGACATTGAGCAGATGACCGTCCTTCTGAGATAACAGATGAGGAATCAGAGGTAAAGGCCATGGAGGCTTCTTTACAAGACTCCTTAGAAGTGGGTACCAGTGTTGCCGAGGCCAATCTGGAGCTATCAAAATCACAGATTGGGCCTTAAAAATGTGAGTGTCAGGGACCCTGTAATATCTGTCTGGCTTGACAGGAGCAGGAGGAGAGAATCAGGGAAGCACTGGAGTCTGAAATACATCATCCAGGACATCCAAAACTGGAGGGATAGCCAAAGGTCTGTGCTGGGGTAATAGGAAGGTACGGAGCCTTTTCCTAGAGTCAGAGAATTCCTGACCCTGCCACTTAAAATGTTCCCTCATGGGAGGACTTCAAAAGAAAATCCTCAGGAGGAGAGGCAGGGGGAATAGTTTCCTCAGCATCAGAGTCCTCATAGGTTTGGAAGGATTTTTCCCTGGGTATCTGAATGCTCTGAATCCCCAGAGGCTTCATCTGAAGAGGGGTTGTCTGCCTGCTCAGTTCTAGGCCTTTTCTGCAGGTGGCTGAGAACCTCTGTCTGGATGGGGCTGAGACCCCTGATAAGAAAGATTAGGTCTGCAGCCAGAGACATGATCTGTCTATCGGAAGAAGGAGCCTGAGGGGTAGGCTTAGGATGGGCCTTGGCCTGGCTGGCGGCCTTAGCACGCAAAGGCCTTGATGGACATGGATACAGGAGGCCTAGCTGCCCCAGGCAGGGTAACCTTGTCTACAGGAATGGTGTCGGGTAGTTCAAGAACTTCGGTTTCTGGAGGAAATTCAAAAACCCGGGCACCGTGTAGCCTCCGAGACCGAGGAGCGGAATGCGTGTCCCCGGGCCTGGAGGGGTTGAATAATCGCCCGGGACCGCACTCGGGGGGCTTAGGTGTAGAATCGGTGGAAGAGCGGGCCGAGGAAGTCGGTCCCGGTCCTTACGCTTTGGTAGTTTGTGCTGTCGGTTGTTCCGACGGCATGTTGTGTTCACCAAAAGCTGCAAATTCTGCCCGGCGCCTGGGGTGCGCTTATTAAAGCAAGCACAGGCAAGCCCCGTGGTCTGGGCCCAGGCAAGGGAGGCAGTAGAATGGAAGTCCTTATGAGGTATTTGTTTACCACAAGACAAACAATTATTAACTTTCTCAATTTGTTCTGACATCGGCTGAGGCAAGAAAAATTTTCCCCAACGGGTACTTAGCTTTTAGATGACTTCGTAACTGAAAACACAGGAGCTGACCGACTGGCACTTGCGAACTGCTTCTGCTTGGGCACCGGGGCAAGAAAGACTGAAGAAGATGGCGGGGCTGATGCCTTTATACCCCAGCCGCCTGACGCCGGGAGGAGGCGACATCAGCCGACCCCGGGACCCAGACTTTGGAATCCGGCCGACAAGGGCTGCCTGAGGCAGGACAACCCATATGTCAGGACTGCAGTTGCATTCTTGAAGGACACCGGGTCTAGCTCCTGATTACGTGACTAAATAGAGAATCTTTTCCATTTATCCCTGTAAAGCTTTCTGGTGGATGGTTTATGAGAAGCCAAAATAATATCCTGGACAGATGAAGAAAGGGTTTCCTCCCTGCAACAATGGGTAGAAACCAAGTGTAGCGAGGGTGGCAGATCAGGAGTCAGCCTTGTAAAATTAGGTCTAGTTCTTAAGAGTTAAATAGGCAGGAGAAAATTGCAGTCAGAAAGGATGAGGTATTTGCTTCCAAAATAGCCCCTAGAAAAGTGGAATCAGAGGAATAGGGGAAGCATAAAGAAGATGTGGGACCCAAGTGAAAAGACGCAAATAGCTTGCTTTTGATTTGAAGAGAAAAAGGTGAGCATGTTTAAAGCCTGCTCAAATAATCAACTGCCTGTGTACATCTAAAGTGTGCAAAATCTTTTCCCTTATTTTGAGGATCTGCATAGGCAAATGAATAGTTTGGTTTAAAGCCACACTAGAAACCACCTTAGGCATAAAGGAAGGATTAGTCGTAATGATACCTGTCCTTATGGAAAATCAAAAGCTACTGCCATAAGGGCCTGCAACTCAGACACCCTTCTTGCAGAAGTAATAGCCAACAGCAGTCTTCCATGAAATATTTCAATTCAGCAGTAGCTGCAGGCTCAAAAGGTTGTAGAGTAAGTTTTCCAACACAAAATTGAGATCCCAAGCAGGAGCTCCTGGGTCTTATATTCTTTGCCCTCTAAGAAACTGCTTGAACAAAGGATGGAAAACAGGGGGTCACAATCATAGTGAGCTGAAATTGCTGCAGCATGAATCTTTATGGAAGAAGACAAACCTTTGTCCAATAATTCAGTAAGATATTGAAGACACTCAAATTAGGCTCTGAAATCTCCAAATTCTTTGCTCTACTCCAAAATAAAAATCTCTTGGATTTCTCCGCGTACACTCTCCCTGTACTAGGCCTTCTAGCTCCCATAATCACATTTAAAACTTGTTGAGGAAGTGAGACCTACCATGTCAACACAGAATATGCTGTAGATGAAGAGATGGAAGCTTGACATTGAGCAGATGGTCCTTCTGAGATAACAGATGAGGCATCAGAGGTAAAGTCCGTGGAGGCTTCTTTAGACTCCTTAGAATGGGTACCAGTGTTGCGAGGCCAATCTGGAGCTATCAAAATCATCCTTGGCCTGTCTGACCTTTAGTAATACCTTTGGAAGAAGAGAGAGGTGGAAAGGCATACATGAAGGTTTCCAACTGAAAGACAGAGCATCCACTTTCCAAGCTGTGTGATGAAACCCTTTGTGCAAACTTTGGCAGCTGGTGGTTTAGTGGAGAAGAACAGATCTATGTCTGGAGTTCCCATGACACTGTCAATTTCTGAAATACATGAAGATCCAGTTTCCACTGTGGGGATCCATGATTTGTCTGCTTAATACATCTGCTAGGAGTTCTGTGCTCCTGGCAGAAACCTTGCCTGAAGAGTCAGTTGCAGGCTTAGCAGTCTCCCATAAAATCATTGCTTGCCTGCATAGAGGATAAGAATGTGTTCCCCTTGCTTGTTGATGTACCACATGACAGTTGTGTTGTCTGTAGAATCAACACCTGCCCTGGAAGAAGTAACTCCTTGAAGCCAAATGCAAACTGGACTGCTAACGGCCCAGCGGCTGAAAATTTCCACTTCTGGTTTAGAGACCACTCGTGAGGATGAAGGATGCATCTGCTCAGTCTGTCAGTCACGTTGGAGCTCCCAGGATTGCCATCAAAAGCGGTTGGAAGCTATCCATTGCCAGATTCTCATGGTTTTAATAAGATTCTGCCCGGCGCCTGAGAGTGCGCTTATTAAAGCAAGCACAGGCCGAGACGTCGTGGTCTGGGCCCAGGCAAGGGAGGCAGTAGGAATGGAAGTCCTTATGAGGTATTTGTTTACCACAAGACAAACAATTATTAACTTTCTCAATTTGTTCTGACATCGGCTGAGGCAAGAAAAAATGTTCCCCAACGGGGTACTTAGCTTTTTAGATGACTTCGGTAACTGAAAACACAGGAGCTGACCGACTGGCACTTGCGAACTGCTTCTGCTTCGGGCACCGCGCGGCAAGAAAGACTGAAGAAGATGGCGCCGGCTGATGCCTTTATACCCCAGCCGCCCTGACGCCGGAGTGAAGGCGACACCAGCCGACGCCGACCCAGACTTTGGAATCCGCCGATCAAGGGCTGCCTGAGGCAGGACAACCCATATGTCAGGACTGCAGTTGCATTCTTGAAGGACACCGGGTCTAGCTCCTGATTACGTGACTAAATAGAGAATCTTTTCCATTTATCCCTGTAAAGCTTTCTGGTGGATGGTTTATGAGAAGCCAAAATAATATCCTGGACAGATGAAGAAAGGGTTTCCTGCCTGGCAACTAATGGAAGTAGAGAAACCAAGCTGTCAGCTTGAGGGTGGACAGATTCGGAGGAGTCAGCCCTTGTGGGTGAGAAATTAGGTCCTGACGAGTGTCTAGGATCCAAAGAGGTTGTAACAGATGAGGTCAAGGAAGGGAACCACACTTGACGAGGTCAGAACGGAGCGATGAGGATCACTTTGCTTCTCAACCGAATAGCCTTCCAGAACAAGGGAATCAGAGGAATCAGGGGGTAAGCATAAAGAAGACCTGTGGGGACTCCCAGAGGGGGAGAAAGAGGGCAAAGTAGCTGCTGCATTTTGTATTTGAAGGGGAGCAGAAAAGGTCGCAGCATGGCTATCCCAGCGGCTGAAAATTTCCGCTGCCACACTCTGGTTTAGAGACCACTCGTGAGGATGAAGGATGCATCTGCTCAGTCTGTCCGCAGTCACGCTGGAGCTCCCAGGATATGCGCCATGCATCAAGAAGCGGTTGGAAGCTATCGCCCATTGCCAGATTCTCATGGCTTTGCGACAAAGGGGGTAAGACTTGGTCCCTCCCTGTCTATGTACCAGACCACGGACATGTTGTCCAACTGGGCAGCAATTGTTCCGGATGGAAGAAGCGGATGAAAAGCTTGCAACTCCAACAGCACCGCTCTTAACTCCAGGACACTGATATGCAAATTGACCTCTACATCGGAACACGTGCCTTTCCCTGGCAGTGGCCCTCCCCCACCCCATCAGGGAAGCATCTGTGGTCACCGTAGCGCTGGGCTGTGGAACCTGGAAGGGACGACACCAAAGGTTTTCATCTGTACTCATCCACCAGAGGAGATCTTGTTTGCAAATGTTGGTGATGAGAACCTTTGAGCTCAGGGGGTGGAGGTTGGGTATCCACTGGGCCTGAAGCAGCCATTGTAGTAATCTCATGTGTAGTCTAGCTAATGGGACTACGGGCATGGCTGCAGCCATAGATCCCAAGGCTTGAAGAATCTCGCTTGCAGACACCTTGCTTTGACAGAGTATCTCCTGAACTTGTGCCCTGAGTCTCTGAAGCCTGTGGAGTGGAAGTGAGATTAGGCTTGACTGCGTGTTGAATACTGCCTCTATGAATTCCAGTTGTGATGGTTGAAGCTTTGATTTCTCCCAGTGTATGGTGATGCCTACTGACTCTGCTACAGCAAATGTGTAGTGGGCGCCCTGACCAGAAGACGCTTGGTGGGGCGGAGAGGAGCAACTCATCTAGATATGGAAACACCTGAATCCCTGAAGTCTCAGATGAGCTGTTACCACTCCAAGACATTTCGTGAACACTCTGGGGGCCGCCGAGAGTCCGAAAAGCAGGGCTCTGAATTGACAGTGATTGGCTCCCAACTGAAGTGAAGGAGGCTCCTAGAGCGCTTTGTCCATCTTGATATGGTAATACACATCCAGGAGATTTAATGAGCAAATCCACACACCCACCCGCAGAAAGGGGGGGATGGATTGAATCGTGACCATGTGGAACTTGGTCTGAACTACTGATTTGTTTAGTTGACTGAGATCCAGAATGGGCTTCCAGTCCCCTGTTTTCTTTAGCACCAAAAAGAATCTTGAGTAGAACCCTGATCCGCACGCAACTCGGGGGACCTGTTGGATGGCTCGTTTTGAAATAGCTTCAGATTTCGGAAGCTGCCTCCCCCTTTTGACTGGGTGGAACATCGGGAAGGGATTTCGGAGGTCTTGGATAGGCTATTAGTGGAATATGGTACCCTCTGGTAATGATTCTCTGCACCCACTGATCATTCATAATGGATAGCTATGCAGCTTGGTGCAGAGAGAAACGCTCCCCGACTGCTTCCAGAGGAAAGCAATCGGGCAGCACCTCAGGAGCGCTGATATGGTCTACCTGAGAAGGAATCTCTGGAGCCCTCGTGGGGATCCCTCTGCCTCAAAGGGACGCCTTCCATTATTGGAAACCATCCTGCCTCTGGAGGAGTCTTCACCACGCAGTATCTCGGAAAGACCTTGAGACTTCGTGCCACATCTTTCCACTCCTCTGATTCCTGAAGAAATGCTGAGGTTTGGAAAAGCATAGGCCAACGGCAGACAAGGTCTTCCCGGCTTGCTCATACCTGGCTAGTATATCTTTGACCTTAGCACCAAACAGAGCCGAAGGCTCGATAGGGGTATTTAGAAAGGAAAACTTGAAGGAGTCTGCGAGGTCACAGATGAGCATCCAGGCATGACGTCTCATGACTATGCCTGCACCTCTAGCTGTTCCTTCGGCTGCATGTGACAGCAACCTCATGGATGAATTAGATATGGATTCTAGGGTGGCAAGTTGGGAGCAACTTTATCTCGTGCTCCATCCGATACTTGTCCCATGAGGGTTCTGGAGAGTTTGGAGATAAGATCTCTGGAGCCTTGTAAAATGTGGTAGAAAGTTCAGAGACCTAACCGAGAAGGTCGCTGACGAAGACCTGCTTCCTAACCTGTCCACTGCCCGGGACTCTCTGTTGGGCAGGTGAACAGCAGGACTCTCTTCTGAAAGGTCCTTTCGTGGCACCCGCCACCACCATAGCGTCCACTGGCAAGCCTCTGGACCAATGGGATTGATCTTCTGGAGGGGAAGAGTACTTTGCCTGATCTCCTGGGGATGGCCTCAATGGAGTTGGGGTTCTTCCAAGCCCATTGTACAATGAGTTTAACCAACTCATCGGCGGGGGGGGGGGTCACCCAAGAAGTAGAGGGCCGAGAGCGAAAGGCCTGCAGAAATATGGATTCCTCTGAGGAAGGGGTTGAGGACTTCATTACCCCTCTGTTTCAAGATTTCCATGATGTCCCTGAAGGAGACATAGTCAGAGGGTGACCGTGGCCAGGCTTCCCCATCATCTTAGTCCATATCCTCTGTGAGGGACTCCTCCGGGGAGTCCGTGTGTTTCCTCTTACACACCCGTTTTCGAGGGGGTTCTTTGGTGGGAACATCCAAAGAAGATTCAGAAAGGGAAATGCCCTGGACATGGGTCACCTGGGCCTTGAGCTCGGAGCCCTGAGAGGTGGCCTTTGACAGCTGCAGCTCAGAGGGAACTGGAGGAATAGCCAACTGTGGAGGATTGCCAGCAGCAAGCACCCTCTCCATCACCCGGAAAGCGGGCTCACCCGAAGAGGAATGGGAGCCTGGAACTGAAAACAAAATTGGAACCAGGGTCCCACTCCAGAGGGTCCGCCCGACTGAGCCTCAATCAAGCTCGAGCAGTAGTCACCCACTGATCTGAAGTCAGGGCCGACATAACCGCTGAACCGACACGAACCGGGCTCCCCGCAAGCATGAGATTGAGGAAGGGTGGGTTCCAACGAACCGCACCCAAAGGGATCTCAGAGCTTCAGACAGAGTTATTGTCGGCACCGAGGAAGGAATTCCTCTAGTAAATGTTGGATAGATGAGCCTTGGAACCGTGGGGTCCAAGGGAGAAGAGTAAGTAGAGGTTGCTGGAGAAATAGACCCAAAGCCAGGAGTGGGAAAGGGTCTAGGCGGATTTGAGATTTCCCAAGCAGTCAGCAGCTGATCAAAAAGGCGCACCACATCCAATTCTGAAAGGCTCCTGATGGATCTCACCAATGCACCTGAGGGGGACTCAGGCCGGTCCAAAAAGGGGCTGCAGGGTTGCCCGGCAAACGGGTCCACATTGGATGAGTATCGGGTCCGACGATTCCAGTTTTGCAACAGGTAATAAAGGTATGGTCGGAGCCGTGAACGGGCTCGGAGCAGAAGTAACTATAGGGGTGGATGACAGGAACGGTTCCGAGGTAGTTGTCAGAACCGATATCGGAGTCGAAACGGGCGAAGTCGGTGCCGATAAAGAAATCAATACACTAGTCGGTACAGAGGCCGTAGGAGGGGCCGTACTTGGTGCTGGGGTGGGCATTGATAAGGCTACCTCAGTAAACTTCATTGGAGCTGATGTGGTAGTCAGCACCAAGGAAGCAGAACGGTGTTCAGATGAGGACTTGTGGGCCTTGTGCTTGTGACCTTACCTCTGTCACCGGCCGGTGAAGAGGGTTCCGATCGAGGACGTTTCTTGTCCGAAGGAGGGGGTGAGACCTCCGTCGCAGAAATGACCTCAGAAATAGGCGAAGCAAGCAGGCCCTTTAAAATAAGTTTGTTACGATGTTCATTCAGCGTCCGCTGACTGAAACTAGCACAGATATTACACGGGGGTTTCGCTGACAAATTCGGAATCCCCAAATAGTATACACATTCTCCATGGAGGTCACTATTCATCAGTTTACCACTGCAAGAAGAGCAGTGTTTAAACCCTGTAGTTACCTTCTTTTCAGACATCCCAGAACACACTCTTGCACACAAGGGAAAGAGAGGAAATGAAGGAGAGGGAAAGCAAATACCAACAATGGTAACAAGATACCGTAAAGGCAGAAAGTTAGAAATACCAAGAAATTACCAACAATGGTAAGAGAGAAATACCTGTGGGTAGAGCTGAAGCAATATAGAACAACAAGAACAAGTTATTAAAAGGAGAAAAAACTTTTTCAAACTAGTAAATATATCTGAAAAAAAAAAACACTTAGCTGGAGAACTCAGTGAAATGTTGCTATATGGCTGTGCGACAAACAAGATCTGTAGTTACTGAGCAAAGGGCATTGTGGGTAGCAGCTTAGCTTGAGAGTTTTTGGTGCACGCAAGCTTGGTATAAGGCCGACTCGGTTCCAAGGGCTCGGAACCGAACCCATCAGTGATGAATAGGAAGAAGATTAACAACTTCAGATTACACGTTATGTATAACATTTGTAAATGTGAACTCATTAATATGGTTTGATTACTTTTATATAAATGCAAGTTTGCCTAGGTCCCATGTGATTAATTTGATGAGGTTGTTTAAAAAAAGGGTATGAAAAAAGGACAACTTACTCGATATAAGACATAGGGAGATAATGGACTGGACTAGGAAAAAGTGATGAGCTATGACTAAAAATACAAGAATATGAGATGTGACTACTGTAGTATTCACAAGTGCAAAAAATGTTAAAGTGACAAAATTACGTAGGAGCAGTAAGGTAATCAGAGACAAATGACATTTACATCAAATGCAAATTGCGCATTGTGTAGATCACTGTAAATTAAGATTAACATTATAATAAGCATGGTAACTACTTACATCAAAATCAAAATTTTATTACATAAGGAGTAAAAACATTTCTAATGCAAATTTTCAGTCCTTAGAATAATTTTTAACTTTGGAAGACTCCATATATTGGCCTGGCATCTTAAATGATTTTCCAGATCTGGAAAAGTTAACAAGACTGGTGCTTTACAAATAAACAAAAGCAATGTACTTACTCTAGTGATAAGACTCTTTCATTCCAATCCATCCAATTAGACATATAGGTCCTTGAGCCTCCGCTCAGATTGGATATAGCAAATTTACCAGAGTTGAGACCCTCAACATTTTTTCTTCCCATAATACCCTTCTCCCCTTAACTCAGATTGAGTTGGACAATGCCCTTCTCTCCCTAACTCAGACTGAGTTAGACGCCTGAAAATAAATCCAGATTTACACTGCCTAGAACAAAAGGAAAGAGACATGACCCTTCATGTCATACAGATTGGCAGGAGGGAGGAGGCAGGTTGTTATTGGATGAACTGGAATTAAAGGATCTATTGTTATGTTAAGTACATAACTTTCATAACCTATTCATTCAGCCTGTCCAATCCAATATATGTGGCAGAATCCCCAGCTGAAAAATCCCAGGTGGCCTCATGACAGGAGGCCTTCCAGGATAGAAATTCCAAAGGAAGCTCTGGAAATGCAATCCTGTTTGCAAGGCTTAATGAAGGAGTGTGAAGATGATCAAGTAGCTGCTTGACAGAGGTCATCTAGGAAATGTGATCTAAAAATGCCACAGAAGCTGCCACGGCTATGGTAGAATGAGCTCTTGGTTTGATACCCAATGATCTGTTATGGAGTGAGTAGACACAGAGAATGTAGTCTAACAGCCACCTATACAATTGAATTTTAGATACTTTCTTATCCAGTTTGTTTTTAGCAAACAATACAAACAGCTGCTCATTCTTACTAAAACAGGCAGTTCTATGAAGGTAGAAAGGAGGCTGCTTGTGACTGTCCATGCATTCTCCTTTGTTCTGATAGCTAGGACAAAAATATGCACGGATAGAATTGCTGGGAAAGATTAGTCTCAGAAGCCACTTTTGGAATAAATGGAGGGATTAGTCATTAAGGTAACCCTATCCTTGTGAAACACAATATAGGGAGATGTGGAACAGAGGGTGTGAAGTTCTGAAACTCTTCTAGCTGAGGTAATATCAACTAGAAAGATAGTTTCTGGGCATAGAAACTTCAATTCTGGCTTGAAGGGAGACACAGACAGGGTTTCTAAAGTGAAGTTCAAATCCCAGGGTGGCACTGCATCCTTAATCTGAGGTTGCAAAAGGTAGGTACCTTTGAAGAAGGCTTTACATAATTTATGGGAAACTAACGAAATTTCCTGGAACACAACATGGAAGAAAGAAAAACTGCTGCCAACTAAACTTTGATGGTAGATAAATTACAGCCAGCATGAAATGGCAGACAGAAGACAAAGAACATCCCCAGTATAGGCTGAAAAGGGTTATATGTACGGAGAGTCTGCTCATAAGGTAAACCTTTTCCCATTTACTGAAGTAGACCTTCCTGGTTGAAGGTTTTTGCAAAACCATGATAATATGGACCACATCTTAGAAAACAGTTATATCACTTGCCATCACTGGAACTGGAGAAACCAAGCAGTTTACTTAAGGTTGGGAATACCTGGGTGAGGCAGCCCAGATAAGTGAGTGACGAGCTCTGGTAACAGGTAGAGAACTAGGGAGGTTCCTGCAAGTGTGTTTTTAAACACCTTTATTGAATTATCACTTGTGACCTACGCAAATTTATATTTATATAAAAGTAATCAAACTGTATTAAGTTTACGTTTACAAACATTATACCTCATGTATATTGCTATATATCTTATAACCTAAAGAAAATTATGTAAATTATTCAATTCCTGCTTTTTTTTTAAACAAAAAACATCTTTATTAAACCATCACTTACGACATAGGCAATCATTCAGTGGATATAAAAAGTGTACACACCCCTGTTAAAATGTCAGGTTTTTTTACACACAAAAAAAGGAGACCACAATAAATCAGTTCAAAACTTTTCCCACCTTTAATGTGACCTATAACCTGCACAATTCAACTGAAAAACAAACAAATCTTAGGGGAAAAATATAAAAAATAAAAAACGTAGACTAGGTTGGTTGCATAAGTATACACACCCTTAAACTAATACTTTGTTGAAGCACCTTCTGATTTAATTACCGCATTCAGTCTTCTTGGGTAGGACTGCGAGGGCATCTCTTTTGCACAGCCCTCTTCTGGTCACCCCACAGATTTTCTATTGGATTTAGGTCTGGGCTCTGGCTGGGCCATTCCAAAAATTTAATTTTCTTCTGGTGAAGCCATTCTTTTGTTGATTTGGATGTATGATTGGTGTCAGTTGTGTTGAAAGGTGAAATTCCTCTTCATCTTCAGCTTTCTAGCAGATGCCTGAAGGTTTTTGGCCAAAAGTGACTGGTATTTGGAACTGTTCATAATTCCCTCCATCTTGACTAAAGCCCCAGTTCCAGTTGAAGAAAAGCAACCCCAAAGTATGATACTGCCACCACAATGCTTCACCATGGGGATGGTGTTCTTTTGGTGATGCGAAGTGTTGTTTTTGCTCCAAACTTACCTTAAGGAATTGTGGCCAAAAAGTTCAACCTTGGTCTCATCAGACCAAAACATAATTTCCCACATGTTTTTGGGAGACTTTATGTACTGTTTTGCAAATTTTAGCCGGGCCTGGATGTTTTTCTGAAAAAGGTTTCCGTCTTGCAACTCTAGCCCATAGTCCAGACATATGGAGAATACAGGAGATTGTTGTCACATGTGGTACACAACCAGTATTTGCCAGAAATTCCTGCAGCTCCTTCAGTGTTGCTGTAGGTTTCTTGGCAGCCTCCCTGACTAGTTTTCATCTTGTCTTTTCATCAATTTTGAAGGGACGTCCAGTTCTTTGCAACGTCACAGTTGTCCCATATTTTCTCCACTTTTTGATGCACTTTCACTGTGTTCCATGGTAGATCTAATGCTGTGGAATTTTTTTTTTGTACCCTTCTCCTGACTGATAACTTTCAACAATGAGATCCCTTTGGTGCTTTGTAAGCTCTCTGCGAACCATGGCTTTTGCTGTAGCAGGCAACTGAGTAAATGTCAGGAAAATCCTACTAGGACAGATGAACTTTATTTGGTGTTAATCAGAGTCTCTAATTGATGACAGGCGTGTACCCAAGAAGACTGAATGCTGTAATTAAACACTTACACAACCAGCTACTGTAAGTTTTTTATTTTTTCCCTTAACATATTTGTTTTTCAACTGAATTGTACAGGTTATATGTCACATTAAAGGGGGGGGGAGTTTTGAAATGATTTATTGTGGTCTCATTTTTTTATATCACAAAAAACTGGCATTTTAACAGAGGTGTGTACACTTTTTATATCCACTGTACATTTTTATAAATGAAAACAAACCACGACACAATCCTAGTTGCAAGAAATTTGCATCACAAACCATGCTGACACTCCCAGTTGCAAACATTACACATCACATATAATCTACCCAATCATTTTCAGTCAAACATTACCAGCTTATTTAAGTCTTGCCTTCTTTTAAAACCTTGTTCCTCCCCTGTATGCACTGTTCCCACAATTCCCATTTTCCTACATAATTTGCTCCTACTCTTTTCCAAAGATCTCAATTTCAATTGTTTTACCTCTGTTATTACATTCACAACTTCTAGTATATAGACGTTATGTTCTTACCATAACGTTCCATGTTAGTTGTCTTCTTCTCGCCTTCTTCTTGCTGGATGGGTTCGGAGCCGACCTCGGCCCCGACCCGGCCACTCTAAAAGCTCGAGAGTTGGTTCCACCGGCTCGAGGCTCCCCTTATATCCCACAATGCTAGGCGAGAGTTACCTCAGATCTCGTTTGTAAGCTAACCCCAGCTTATAATAGTAACAGAATAACTGTAAAACAGAGTCCACCTCTAACAACAGGAAGAAAGAAGGGTGACCTACATCCTGAACCAGGAAATATGCAAAATAGCATATGTCTAAGAAAGAGGTGGTAGAAAGAGAGGTCACAATCACAACTCCTCTAGGTCTGTCCAGGCCAGGGGGAAGGAGGGTGGGACGAAGAAGGCGAGAAGAAGACAACTAACATGAAACGTTATGGTAAGAACATAACTTCTATATGTTAAGTTGTCTATCTCGCCTTCATTCTTGCTGGATGGGACCGGCCCCTAGCACCTTGTCCCGGGTGGCCTAACGGAACAGACTCCTGAGAACAGTGGAACCAAAGTTAGCTCTATGCCTAGAAGCTAAATCCAACTTATAATGAGAAATGAAAGTGTGAGGAGTAGCCCAAGTAGCCGCTGCACAAATGGTGTCGATAGGCAGTCTGTTTTGGAAGGCTAAAGAAGTAGCCAAAGCTCTGGTGGAATGAGCCTTAGGTTTATCAGGCAGCTTTTGATGTCTAATTTCATATACAAGGGAAATCAAAGATGTTAGCCATCTGGATAATGATACCTTTGAAACTGAAAGTCCCTTTCTGCTCTCCGCATAGGAGACAAACAGCTGATCAGATTTTCTGAACTGTTTAGTTCTATCCAAGTAGTACCTCAATTGACGGTGAACATCCAGGCAGTGTAATTTTTGTTCAGACCTATTGGAATATTCTGGAAAAAGACCGGTAGATCAATGCTTTGATTTAGATTTGACGTCGAGACCACTTTAGGCAAAAAGGACGGGTTAGTTCGTAAGGATACTCTGTCCTTATGAAACAAAAGATAAGGAGGACGACAGCTGAGTGCTTGAAGCTCTGAAACTCTTCTAGCTGATGTAATAGCTACCAGAAAAAGAGTTTTCCATGATAATAATTTTAAAGAACAGGAGACTGCAGGTTCGAAAGGGGGAAGAATCAAAGAAGCAAGAACTAAATTTAGGTCCCAAGGAGAAGGAGGATTTCTTATAGGAGGTCTGAGAAGAAAAACTCCTTTCAAAAAGGCTTTGCAGAGCTTGTGGGACATTAGGGCAGATTCAGAAATACCCACATGGAAGTTAGAAATAGCTGCCAATTGAACTTTAAGTGTAGAGGGAGATGAACCTGCATGGAAGAGTTCAGCTAGAAAATCAAGAACTAGTTGGATGGAAGCAGTGAGAGGATCTATGTCCTTTCCTTGAGCCCAATATGTGAAGCGTTTCCACTTACTCAAATAAATCTTTCGAGTGGAAGATTTATGGGAAGCTATCAAAATATCTCTAACAGAGTGAGATAATTGAGGAAGCCTGGCTAAGGTTGGAACTGGAGGAACCAAGCAGTGAGGTTCAGAGAAGGGAGGGAGCGATGAAACTGACCCGACTGATGGATCAAAAGATCTGGAACTAGGTCCAGATTCCACGGTCGCTCCAAAAGAAAACGATGTAGAAAGGGGAACCACACTTGTCGAGGCGAGTAAGGAGCAATGAGGATCAATGAGGCCTTCTGAGCGATAGCTTTCTGTATTACTTGAGAGATCAGTGGGAAAGGAGGAAATGCATACAGAAGTCCCCGGGGCCAAACTTGGACTAGAGCGTCTCTGCTGGGTTGGCCTGGTAAAGGGAATAGAGTGAAATATTCTCTGCACTTGCTGTTTTGGGGAGTAGCAAAAAGATCGCAGCAAGGCTGACCCCACTTGAGAAAAATTTCTCTCACTACAGAGTCTTTCAGAGACCACTCGTGAGGCATGAGTATAGCTCTGCTCAACTTGTCCGCAATTTGATTGGACTTCCCGGGGATGTGCGTTGCTATCAGAAAACGCTGAGAAGAAATCGCCCATTGCCACAGTCTGAGTGCTTCTCGACACAGGGGGTATGATCTGGTTCCGCCATGTTTGTTGATGTACCACACTACAGACATATTGTCTGTCTGGATTGCAATCGTTCCCAAGGGAAGAGAGTCTTGAAGGGCTTGCAACGCTAAAAGCACTGCTCTCATCTCCAGAACATTTATGTGCAAGTGGCATTCGTTTGGTTGCCATGTGCCTTGGACCGTCCTGCCCTGATAATGCCCCCCCCACCGGATCAGGGAGGCATCCGTTGTCAGAGTAGCAACCGGAGGAGGTGGAACAAAGGGTCTTCCCGACAAGAGCTGGGGGGAAGACATCCACCACATGAGATGATTTTTGCACGCTTGCGTGATCATAATGGTGTGAGACATTGGAAGTTGCTGGTATGACCATTGAGTAAAGAGCATCCATTGAAGGATCCGCATGTGGTATCTGGCTAATGGAAGCAGAGGTATGGCGCTGCCATAATTCCCAACACCTTCAGAACTAACCTGGCTTTGATTCTGTTGTTGTTGAAAAGGAGTGATACCAATTTGTGAATGTCTGATATTCTCTGATGTGTTAGTCTTGCAGACATGTTTATTGTATCTAGATTTGCGCCTATGTAGGTAATAGTACGACAAGGCGACAAAACAGACTTTTCGCAATTTATTGAAATACCCAGCTTTTGACAAACGCGAAAAGTGTAATCTCTGGCCATCAGAAGGAGATGCTTGGTGGGAGCTGTGAGGAGCCAGTCGTCCAAATATGGAAACACCTGGAATCCTTGTCGTCTCAGGTGAGAAGCTACCACTGCCATGCATTTGGTAAACACCCGGGGGGCAGTGGTGAGACCAAAGGGCAGGGCCCTGAACTGAAAATGACTGGTTCCCAGCCTGAAGCGAAGGAATCTTCTGGAGCGTCTGTTCATTTTTATGTGATAGTACGCATCCCGAAGGTCTATAGAGCACATCCAGTTTCCTTTGCCCAAAAGGGGAAGGATGGATTGCAGCGTGACCATCCGAAATCTTGTTTTCTTGACTGATCTGTTCAAGACACTGAGATCCAAAATTGGTCTCCAGTCCCCTGTTTTCTTTGGAACTAAAAAGAACCTTGAGTAGATTCCGGATCCTTGCTGGTCTGCTGGAACTGGCTGAATTGCTCTTTTTGCAAGCAGTTTTGAAATCTCCAAAACTGCTAGATCCCTTTGAGCGGGTGGAACATCTGGAAGGGATTTTTTTGACTGATTTGGAAAGCGAAGAAAGGGGATAGAATAGCCTTCGGAAATGATGGACTGTACCCATTTGTCTTGAGTCAGGGAAAGCCAGGCTTCTGGGTACAGTGACAATCTTCCCCCGACTGCCTCCGAAGATGGGCAGTCGGGCAACACCTCAGGGATGCTGAAAGGGCTTGTCAGGGAAGGCTTCCCGATTGCCCTGGTTCTGCGGACCCCCCCTGCCCCTAGGGCGACGTCTACCATTGTTATTCCCGCCTCTGCCTCTGGCGGGAAAACGACTCTGTGCGTCAGGCGAAGTCCCTTGAGATTGTTTACGGAACCACATCTTTCCACCTTTCTGGCCTTTGGGGTAAGGCCTGGAAGGAGTAGAAAAACGGACTCAGACGGCAGAAAGGGTCTTGCCATCAGTCTCGCACCTAGTCAAGGTTTCTTTCACTTGAGGACCAAAGAGGGATGATCCATCAAACGGGGAGTTAGTGAAAGACGTCTTGAAGGGATCCGCAAAATTGCATAGCCGCATCCAGGCATGCCTACGTAAGGCCACACCTGTCCCTGCGGCTCTGCTCGCTCCATCAGCCGCGTAAGAAAGAAGGCTCATGGAGGAGTTGGTTATGGAATTAAGGGTAGCCAGCTGCGTGTTCATCTTATCTTGGAAACCCGCAGCTGTAGGGTCCTTTAACATTTCACTCGCTTCCTTGATCAAGTCCCTTTGAAGACGAGTAAAATGGCACAGGTAGTTCAGCTAACGCATGGTAAATGTCGCTGACGAGAACATCCGCTTCCCGTACCTATCCATGGACCTAGATTCCTTGTTAGGTGGATGGACAGGTACTGAAGGATCAGCTAGCTCCTTCTTAGTGGCAGCAGCTACCACCATAGCATCCACAGAAACTCCTTTTGTTAAAAACTGTTTGTCTGCTGGAGCTGTTATGAACTTGGAGGGTCTCCTGGGAGTGGGGTCCACTGAATCAGGAGCCATCCATGCCTTCTTAGCAACCACCTGCATGAGGGGGTCGAAGGGGGGGGACACCCAGGAGGTGGAAGGACGAGAGCCAAATGCCTCAAGATACACAGATTCGTCCTCCGAAGGGTTGAGGGCTGGCCAATTTCCCCTCTGTTTTAGGATCTCCAGAATGTCTGCAAATGAGACATCTTCAGAAGGGGAACGGGGGGAACCCTCAGAATCATCCAAATCTGTGTCTGACGTGATGGACTCAGGTGAGTCAATGTGTTTCCTCTTACACTTCCTCTTCCGAGGCCGCTCTTCTGCCAAATCAGGAGAGGCCTCGGAAGAGGATGAAATCCCCACAGGGGTTCCTGAGGAGCTGGCTCTCTGCGGTCCGGGATGAGGGAGTGAGTCGACTTAGCCTGAGGCACCATAGAGGGAGGGGCGGACGGAGCCGACTGTGGAGTAGAGCCAGGCTCTAACACACTCCGCATGACCTCGAATGCACCCCTGTCAGGCAGAGCCAGAGGTCCCCGCCCGAAGCTAAGAACCCCTCGGCACCGACAGTGATGGCTCGAGGCCGATGTCGGAGCCGAACTCACCAGCGCAAACACCGAGAGGAGAGGGGTCGGACAAGGGTCCGATGCCACTCACCCCTCGGAGCCGACAAGGAAGTCCGGGCGCCGAGATTCTTCCAAGGAAGAAAGCGGAGCGGCGACGGAGCCGAAGACAATTGTATCGGCTCCGACGCTATCACAGTCTCGGTTCCGACACGACCGGCCCGAGCTCAAGAGAGTCGAAGGAGGAATATGTTGATGGACCGGGGCAGGCATCGACTGATGAGTCGGGCTCTGAAGCATCTGGGCCAGTGCCTCGGACTTAAGAAGTCGACTCACTACCCTCTGAAGGTCATGATCCGACAGCCTCGATGACCTAGAGGAGTGAGATCTTTGGCTCCGTTCAGACAGCAGGGGAGATCCTGGAGCCGAATGAACGGAGCCAAGAGATGGTGACCTGGACCTCTTCCTAGTTGTCGGCTCCGAAGGTCTGGTCGGAGCCGACACGGAATCTACTACCTCGGCTCCGCCGGAGCCGAGGAGCCACAGAAACTGTGGACTGAGACTTATCGGCTCCAGCCGAGCCGATGAAGGCAGAGGTTGAGAAACCAGGTCTCGGCTCAGTAGCCGGAGCCGAAGACCTAGATGCCTTAGAGGGCTTCCCTGTTGAAACAGATAGGGAATCCTCTGGCTTGAGTAAGCCTCTTAGTATCAATTTATTTTTTCTTTCCTGCAGGACCCTGGGGCTGAAGCCATGGCACACAGCACAGGAGTCCTGCAGGTGCAAAGGCCCCAGACAGTAGACACAAGAATCCGGAGACCTTTGCTTCCTTAGACATTTTTAGACAGGTGTACACAAACACACACACAAACACACTAGTTACACCCTGTCAAGTTAAATTATAATAAAACCACTAACTAGGATTTTTAATACACACACTCCACTAGGGAAGAGAAAAAGGCCTGTAGGCCCAAGGGAAGAACCTAAGGTTCTTGAGGGAAAAAAACGGAAATTTTTTAGAGGGGGATAAAAATTTCTCTAAATTAAGGGAATTAAGTAAAAATATTAAAATTAAAGGGGTTTTGAAAGACTAATTTCCACAAGAAAAAGTCACTTACCAAGAACCGGTAGAAAACCAACCTCGAAGCTGCAGCGGCAAACGAGATCTGAGGTAACTCTCGCCTAGCATTGTGGGATATAAGGGGAGCCTCGAGCCAGTGGAACCAACTCTCGAGCTTTTAGAGTGGCCGAGTCGGAGCCGAGGTCGGCTCCGAACCCATCCAGCAAGAATGAAGGCGAGATAGACAACTTAACATAGTTGGTTTAGATTTTGATTTCCATTTTCTAGTAATTAATTTTTTGGCAGCCACCACCTTCAAGTATGGTTTGAGAAGGGGAAACCATATCTGCCTGGGCCAAAACGGGGCTACGAGGATGACAGTGGCTTGTACTACAAGTCTTTCTGAAGGAGTTTGATCAAACGTCAGTGCAGCTGAAGCCAGTAAGCTGCTTTTCTGCTTCCAGCACATTAACAACAGAGTTGTTAAGAGACAGATTCCCCTTGGTACTAGACTTGAGTACCTGCAGAGGAGTACCTCTATATCAAAATTGTAAGACAATCCTCAAAGCTTCAACATCCCTTTTAAAACTTCTTCTCTGTTCTTGGGCTTCCAATATGACTTCACACTGAGCAACAGCTTAATTTTATCTTTCCTAGTGTGAAAACAGAAACAGAAAAAACGGGAAGACAAATTGTCAGGTTGGGTAAAATTCAGTTACTGGCTATTAAGTACACTGGCTGGATGCCAACAAAGAAGAAATTTGGATAATCAAAGAAAATTAACCAGAAAGGGTGAAGAGAAAATATGGCAAAAAGCAGTTCAATCTTCAGCTTTAGTACAAGGGATAGCTCCCAGTAATTTAGATGAAAAAACACACCAAAGTACTCAGAGGTGATTAAAATAACTGAAGTATTGAAGGGATACACCTTGTAAAATAAACAAAAGGCTGGAAAAAACAGAAGAAGCTTTAACTAGCTATTCAGAATAACTGATAAAAAGAACAGTGGTGTACACTTACCATAAATGTAGATGTTCAAGTGTATTCATTGTTGCAGTCATTACATTTGGGTAATCTGCTGGCAGGTTGCCCTCAGTCGGCCTGAATAACAAAGTCTTATGCCTAAAGTAGTATCTAGTGTGGCTCTTAATCAGACCATTCACCTGCCAACCTTTTTCCCAAATCCACAGAACAAGAGTGAACGGATTCTGCATTCACTGGATGTACACAGACAACTAAGATTCTACTTAAACAGGACAAAATCCCTAAGAAAATCTGAGCAATTACTGGTGGCATTTGCTGCAGGGGCAGAGGGAAAGGCTATTTCAAAGCAGACTATTTCAAAATGGATAAGCCATTGCATTAGTTTCTGCTACATGCGCCATGGTAAACCTGTCCCTAAGGGGATCAGATTCCATTCCACCAGGGCTGCATCTACTTCTGCAGCCTTTCTCAGAGGGGTTCCTACCAGACACATTCTAGAAGCTGCTACCTGGACCTCAGTTCATATGTTCACCAAACATTACCATTTACCTCTCTTCTCTAAATCCAGAGCAGGCTTTGCCACTGCTGTCCTGCAGGGCCTTATAGCTGCTCCTAATGCTGTATAACTCCATCCTCCCAACCATAGCTTTGGGATTCTACCCAAATGTAATGACTGCAACAGTGAAACACGAAGAGCATAGTACAGTTGTGTACACTTACCATAAACGTAGATGTTCGAGTGTATTCACTGTTACAGTCCTGGTTACCCACCCGCCAGCCCCCTATTTTTCTCTTACTATAACTCTTCTTTCTTTTGCTATGCTCAAAAGCCTTTTTGGTGTATTTGCTTTTATTTGGAGGTATATCTTTTGTGTTTTAAATTACATGCATATACACATACATTTTATATATATATATATATATATATATATATATATATATATATAATATATATAAAAAACACATGTGTATACGCATATATTCTGCTCCCCATTTGGGGGGCACCTGACATCTGGGGCAAGAAAGACTGATGAAAATGGCGTTGGCTGCATGTTTTATACCCCTGACGACCTGACATCATGGAAGAAGGGTCAGCAATCGACGCAGGACCGAAGACTTTGTTAATCAGGCCGACTGAGGGCAACCTGCCAGCAGATTACCCAAATGTAATGACTGCAACAGTGAAACAGGAAGAACATCTGCAAAAAAAAAAAAAAAAAAAAATTAGAGGATGAAAAGAAAAGAAAAGGCTGGCTGGCTGACTATGAGACTTCTCAAGAACAGCTACATCAAAAAACAGAAGGGAAACTGGACAGAATAGACTGTATTAATTTTATAAAAGCACAAATAAGCAACTAGACTGGTGAGCCACAGCAGGATTTAATTGAAAGGGCACTTCAAGTGTATTCTCCAAACCTAGCCATGAGAAAGCAGCCAAGACCTATATTAGTAGAGGTGCAATCAAGGCACTAGGAAAAAGATGAACCTGACAAAGCTTTGGCAAAAGGGAAAAGTATAAAAACTGGTGGCAGCCTCCAAGTTTTACATATAAGTACCTGGCAATTTATTTATCTGTGATCCTAAAGGCTTCCACGTTTCCCACGCTGAACTGATACTATTATAACTGCTTACTATCTGTAAGCATTTAGAGGCATTATTCAAATACTGCCTTACTAGAAGAGAAGCAAATTTATTTCAGTAATCAGGGAATGTCAAGAAACAGGTGCGGAGTTTAAGCTGCTATATTCAACTGTCTTCAGAATATTTTTTCCTGGAGGATCAAAGACACAAATTGATGCAGAACAGGCTAAGGAGGAAATAAAAAAGTATCCAACAAAAGGTGAGCCAGCAAGCAGAAAGAGCCTCTGTTTCTTATCGTTCTGACAATAATGCTCATACAGGGACTTTGCCAGTAAAACCTTTTCCAGTGTGTCAAAGGGAAATGCTTGAGACAAAAAAAAGGGGGGTTGACTAGAAGAATCAACAAACAGTACATTGGAATTGAACCACAGTCTGGTGTCGGGACATGGAGTTGATCAGGAAAACGACCAGCAACACTGAAATTTGTGAGCAAATAGACTGTAAAGCATCAATAACATTTGTAAAATATGGCTTTACAAGAAAATGTGGCTGGCAAAGACTGCACTTTTGTTGAATTTTTAAACTTGTGGCTGGACTGTAAAGCATATACCCACTTTATGTCATTAAAGTTTAGAAGGTCACTAAAAGGGAAAAAGGAATCAACTGTAAGTAGAACAATTTTTGTTATTACTGGTATTTGTATAAAGCATTTCATAATATAAACTGCATGTTATATTGCAAATCAGCTTTGTATTGTGTGGATACAGAGGTATTTTAAATGTTGGGGAGGGCATCTTTTCTATCCTGGTTAATGATACTAACATAAACAAGTAGTTTTTAGTTCCAAGAAATAATAGTCTTTACAGTATAACAAGAGAAGAAAGGCTGTTCAGAAGCAAATTTAAGTTAACACAATGCTTTGATTCTTGAGCTGCTGAGGTGAAAGTGGGGTGGAAAGGTGTGCTTATATTACATGAAGCATTAAGATAATTTCCACTGTTTTTTTACAAGGGTGGATGTCTAGATTAATGTCCTTGGTTTAAGCTACAAACAAGTGTTTAACGGGCTTGAAAAATAAGGCAAAACAATGAAGGCCATGAAAAATGCAAATTGTTTTACATCTGCAAAGACAGTAGCTTGTTCTCCTCATTAGCAAATCCATTCAGGAAGCAAGAACTCTGCAACTGAATGCAGTTGGCCAGAGGAAATCTGTACAATCTGTTATGAGTGAAATGTATGATCCCTTCATGCATCTGCAAAGTTATGTTTTTTTTCTCTCATTGCTGACTCCTTTAACATGGAGACAGCTATCTGCAGATGAAATCAATTCATCTTGAGAGTTCTGAGCATTCTTTACTGAGGGAAATGCAAAATTTAAATTAACACTGACCGAAAAAATAAAATTTGAAATTATGCGAAGAGAATAAGAGATAGTAGCCTCCCAGCAGCTTTAATACTTCAGTACATTTAATTGTACAGCGCACAATTCAGTTGTATTTAAATGTAACCAGTGTACAATTTCTTAGGACTAAAGGTTAATGTCTTTGAAAGTAAACAAGCTGTTTTTTTTACATCTGGGATGGGAAACAGAGATAAGAAAAGAAAGCAATAAGTGGGAACACAGGCTTAAACATGCTCTTTAGCATGCATAACCTTAACTTTATATCAGGTAATGCCTATGGATGCATTGTTCCTATCGGGGCAGGGCGGGGTTATACAAAGCTATGTACATTTTCGACAAGTAAAGTTCATTTGTTCTAAGTTAACAAGATATGAGGGCATTCTGAACATATTTTTGAGGGTTTTCATTAAAGCAAAATGTCCTAAAAAGGTGACATAGGTTCAAATGGAAATGAGAAGAAAATATCTCCCTGACAAAAACTGTGTGCCTGTAACTTATGTATAAATGGTAGGAACAATACCTTGTTATCATTATGGCTACTTTATCCATATTAACTTGGAATGTAAATGGCCTTACAGGTATAAACAAAAAGCAAGTCACATTGAATTAGAAATGAGCATATGAATTTGACAATGAAAGGATATTATGGTTTGTTTCCTATTAATATATGTGTGCATATATCTTAAGTGATAATTAAAGGTGTCTTAAAAAAATAAATACTTAACACACCATGTAATACTAACTCCCTGCAGCTCTACATAGCATACTACCAAACTGTGTGTGTGGAGGTATTAAAAAAAACATGCAAGTGTGGGAAAAGAGCCACTTGTTTAGCAATACACAGGAGCAGCTCATTGCACACTCCTCCATCAAGTTAACTTCCATGTTTTTAGAAACCATTAATTTCAAAAGACGTCTGGTACAATTACGTTCCTTCAATCCTTTTAAATGTTTTAAGGAAGGTTAAAAAAGAGCATGAAAGTTGCTCTAAGCGCTTAAGCTGGAGGTAAGGGAAAGAAATGTATTTACCATACGTCCAGAGACTATATGATCTAGATGTTACATAAACCAACAACAAATAATGCCTAAGGCTTCCCATGCTAGTAAAATAAATGTTACAATTTAGAAGGTACACAAATCTCAAAGTGATTTTTAATAAGGCATTTCATATGGCAACTCCAGTGGGTGTTATCCAGTAAATACTTGTCACATACCGTAAACTGCCCTCCAGATGTTGTAATATAGATGGTGTACTGTTTTTCACTGACATCTTCCAGACTGACTGAATTGTTTCCATTTCCCTTTTGCCGCTCTTCCAATGCAATGCGTAGGGCAAGGTACTTGGACAGATGATCCACTGTTGCATTGGCAGTAGTTTTAACATATCTAAACAAAGTTAAGCATTTGTCAGTGTAAGGGCTGCTCTGCTGACACAATACCATTTAGTACCACTAACATCAAACTCTGTTGCTGATCTCAACTTTCATTCTCCCAAATGCAGAAAAATACCTTTTAAAATCTGCAACCAACAGGCAATATGTAACACTAGCTGCTACCAGCTTTATGTAGGAATCTCAATGCATACATAAAATGTGCTGCTTTAAAGTAATAAAATGTTTTTTTACTGGAATAATATGACTAACAATTTATTTTTTACTTAAAAATATTAATAACCAATAAGTTGTAAAGCCTTTCAATATGAAGTAGGGGATTTTTATGAAGCCAAATGAGAAACAACTCTTCAAAATAAGGTATGTTTCGGCAATATGAATAAAATGAAAATAAAATATGGCAGGTAACTGACTGCACTTGTAGAGCTTATGCACGTTATAACTTTTGAGTGAAATTATTTTAAAAATGGCAAAACAATGATCACTCTTTCACAGAATTTAATGTATTTTCCTGCAATTCTGGTAATTTCTGACATTTTCTGTCTTAAACTTTTAAAAAGGGGTACTAAAAACATCCTACATCAACAAACAGATTTCCGAAGAAAAATATCTGAAAATGCATATAATAATGTAAAACATACAAACTTCTAACATATAAGAATAGCAATAAGGGCAATATTTTAATAACCACACACACACAAAAATATGCAACTCTGTGCTGGAAGGAATAGTAAACCTTTATGAGTAACACACTTTCTTTTAAACTGAAACTGAGACACTGATTTCATGTTTAACAATTTCTTTCTTTTATCTGCAAATCAGTACTCACTCAATCTATGAAACAGCTATGTGGGCTGATAATGGGACACTTTCCAACCAGGTGGCAAAACATTACATTGACATGGTTTAACTAAAGGCATTTACATCACAATTTAAGTTACTACAACATAGCACAGCACAACATATTGTGATTCATGACCTGGTAAAAAATAACACTCTACTCATTCATGCATTTTCTGATATTCACTTTAGCCAGCTCAGCATCATAGTGATGCTGGAGCCTATCCAAGCACTGTATGGGTGCAAAGCAAAAAACTAACTCTGGACTGGACAAGACACCAGTGTGATGCAGCACACACTCATTTACACATGGCATGCACTCCAAATGGTAATCTGAAGGAGTAGCAATTTAACTATTGCATGTCTATGAGTTGCAAGAGAAAATTGGAGAACCCAGAAAAAAAAAAAAAAAAAAAAAACATGTACTCCAGAGGTGGCATAAAGACTTCAACCAGAAGATATACCTGGCAAGAATCAAACTGGAAAAGTAACCACTGTAAACCAGAAATGCTAATCACTGTGTCAGTGTCCCAGTCTATTAATAAGCCTAGCATTCTATAACTAAAGTTAGTACAGAGGTCTGAGGCTATGAGCTGCTTCCTGTAATACAGGGTTTGACTACCTCAGCTTCCCTTTCCCTACTGTATGACTCTGAGCAAATCGTTATCAGATAGTGCTCTGGGGAAATGGGAAAAGTACAGTTGTGTACACTTACCATAAATGTAGATGTTCGAGTGTATTCACTGTTGCAGTCATTACATTAGGGTAATCTGCTGGCAGGTTGCCCTCAGTTGGCCTGAATTCCAAAGTCTTGGGTCCTGCGTCAGTTGCGGTCTCCTCTTCCATGACGTCAGGTCGTCAGGGGTATAAAACATTCTTTAGTTTTTCTTGCCCCCGATGTCAGGTGCCCCCAAATAGCTAGCCATATTTTATATATATATATATATATATATATATATATATATATATATATATATATATATATACACATACATACACACATGCATCAATATAAACTTTACCTTCATCTACAAGCAAATACACCACATAGGTTGTAGAAGATAGAGAAGGAAAGATAAACTTTAGAATGACAGAGGGATGGCGGGAGGGTAACCTGGACTGCAACAATGAATACACTCGAACATCTACATTTATGGTAAGTGTACACAACTGTACTATGTTCTTCGTGTTTCACTGTTGCAGTCATTACATTTGGGTAGAATTCCAAAGCTATGGTTGGAAGGCTGGAGCTAAACAGCATTAGGTGCGGCTATAAGGCCCTGCAGCACTGCAGTGGCAAAGCCTGCCCTGGACTTAAGAGTAAAGAGGCAAATGGTAAAAGTGTGAACATAACTCCAAGTAGCAGCCTCTAGAATGTCTTTGGTTGGTACTCCTCTGAGAAAGGCTGCTGAAGTAGCTGCAGCTCTGGTGGAATGAGACCTAATGCCCTTGGGCACAGGTTTACCATGGTGTAAGTAGCAGAAACTGATGCAATGACTTATCCACTTTGAAACTGTCTGCTTTGAAATAGCCTTTCCTTCTGATCCTGCAGCATATGACATTAGTAATTGCTCTGTTTTTCTTAGAGCTTTAGTCCTGCTCAAGTAGAATCTTAGCTGTCTGTGTACGTCCAAGGAATGCAGAATTCTCTCCCCTTTGTTCTGCGGATTTGGATAAAAAGTTGGCAGATTAATTGTTTGGTGAAGAGCCACACTGGAAACCACCTTAGGCATAAAAGTAGGATTTGTCCTCAGAGACACCCTGTCTGGGTAAAATATGATAAAAGGCTCTACAGCCATGAGGGCCTGTAGCTCTGAAACTCTTCTTGCTGAAGTAATTGCTAGTAGCAGAGCTGTCTTCCATGATAAGAACTTTATATCAGCGGTAGCAGCTGGTTCAAATGGTGGCAGGGTGAGCTTTTCCAACACATAACTGAGGACCCATGCAGGTAATGGTGATCCTCTAGGAGGCCTTAAATTTGTGGCCCCTCTAAGATCCTGGTTTATTAAAGGATGAGAAAAGACTGGTGGCTCTGTATTGTAATGAGCCAAAATGGCAGAGGCATGGATTTTGATTGATGAGAAAGATAGGCCTTTGTCAAGCATCTCAGTCAAGTATTGTAATATCTGAGGAATATGTGGTTCTGCTGTATCAGTTCCTTGTGCTTGATTCCAAGCACAGAATCTCTTCCATTTGTCAGCATAAGATTTTCTAGTACTAGGCCTTCTGGCTTCCAAAATGACATCCATCACAGCTTTACTGAGAGGTGTCGTTTGTATGATTACATGATTAGCCATGCTGCCAGGTTCAGAGTCTGTAGTTGATTGTGCAGGATTTGATTGTTTTGCTGGGACAGTAGTTGCGGTCTTTGAGGCAAAGTCCAAGCTGTGTACTGAGACAAGTTCCTTAGGATTGGGTACCAGTATTGGCGGGGCCAGTCCGGGGCAATTAATACCATCTTTGGCTTGTCTTCTGACTTTTAGGAGGACCTTGGGTAGAAGAGGCAGAGGAGGAAAGACGTAAACTGATAGGTTTTTCCAACTCCAGGATAGAGCATCCACTTTCCATGCTTGTCCGTGATAAGTCCTTGTGCAGAATCTTTTCAATTGATAATTTTGAGGAGAGGCAAAAAGATCTATGTCTGGGCTTCCCCATTTCTCTGTTATCATGCTGAAGACTTGTGGATTTAGTTTCCACTCGTGAGAATCCATAAGGTTTCTGCTTAAATCGTCTGCCAGAGTGTTTTGTTTTCCTGGCAGGAATTGAGCTTGAAGATGTATTTGGTAGGTCAAAGCTGTGTCCCACAGTGCCATGGCTAATCTGCAAAGGGGGTATGAGTGTGTGCCCTCTTGCTTGTTTATATACCACATGACTGTGGTGTTGTCCGTCTTTATCAGTAATTGCCCTGGATGAAGTAAGCCCTTGAAGGCTGTTAGGGCATTCTGAACAGCTAGCATCTCTTTCTGGTTGATATGTAGATGCATTTGATTTGGTGCCCATATGCCCTGAATGCATCTTCCTGCCATGTGGGGCCCCCAGGCATAATCTGATGCATCTGTTGTTAAGGTTTTGCATAGACTTAGCTTTGTCTTCCATTTTCTTTAAAACCTCTTCTGCCTTAATACCAAACATTGAATCATGCTGTAAAGGTGCATCTAGCAATGTGGCTTTAACATGATCAGGAAAATGTTGTTCCTTTAACCAGGCATGCCTCCTAATCACAGATCCAGTAACTGCGGCACTGCAGGAGGCCTCTAAAGAATCAAAACCACATTGCAAAGTATGCTTTCCAACTTGTTCAGCTGCATGCAGTAATTCTTGCAATTCTTTATTTTCGGCACAATCTGAAATCAACATAATTTTCTGTTTCAGCAATCTCATAACATGTTGTTGGTACTTAAGCATATGAAATTGACAGTTTAAGGCCCTGATTGCCAAGGTTGCAGATGTATAAACCTTTTTTCCCCTATCTGTCCAGTGCTCTTGAATATATGTCAGAGGGGGTAGGATTTTTTGCTGTTGAGGCCTTAACTCCCTTTGAGCCCTGTAAAATAGTTTCAGGATCAGCAGCAGGGTTTCTAAATAAAAATTTATGAGAGTCAGGGACCCTGTAATACCCATCAGGCTTACTGGGGGCCGGAGGTAAGGAGTCAGGAGTGAAGCTTGACTATGAAAACACATCATCCACAATGTCTAAAACAGGGGGAATGGCTAAAGGCTTGTGCTGAGGGAGAAGGAGGAAATCCCTGAGCCTCTTTTTTGATTCTGAACAGTCTTGACTCTCCCAGTGAAAATGCTCCCTCAAAGTATGCAAGGATTCTCCAAATGAATAATCCTCAGGAGGAGATGCAGATGGAATAGACTCCTAAGCATCAGAATCTTCATATGGAGTTATAGATAATTCCTGATCAGAAGAGGAATCAGAAGAAATAGAAACCTGCTCTGAAGATTCATAATCAGTGTCTTGCCTAGACCTCTTATCTGGAGGGGGATGGGTACCCCTGATCAAGGTAATAAGGTCTTCAGCCATTTTGATAATCTGTTTTTTAGGCATAGAAGCCTGTGCATGTGGCTCAAGCGTAATTTTTTTAGTTTCAGAAGTTGCTTTTGTCTTTGGTTTTGCAGCTGTCGCCGGTTTGATATATATATGTTGAGGTCTGAATACACCCTCAGAAGCCGGTGCCTGCTCAGTGGCTCCGAAACCATCCGAGGGAGATACATCCATCGGTCCAATACCTTGAAGCATGCCAGACTCCACCATGGGTGCCGGTGTAGAGGCCTGCGACTCGAAGATAGCGGGTATCAGGGGCTGCAAAAGCACCTCAATGAGTACTGGCAAACCGGCGACTGGCTTAGGAGAAGTTTTGTCGTTGGCTTTGGATCTCGAATGCCTTTCTCTGTCCTTTTCTTTGCGTTTTTTATGTGCCCCAGTAGTCGGATTGTTATCCGACGACATTTCTGGGTAGTTAAATCTACTTCCAAAATACTTTGATGCAAAAATATGCCGATGCTTAATAGTGCGTTGGTTAAATCTAGCACAAAACGGACATCCAGGCACGTTGTGATCAGGGCCTAGGCAAGGAATACAGTATAAATGGAAATCGTTATGAGGTATTTGCTTCCCACAAGTAATACAATTACTAACTTTTTCTGACATCGGTAAAAAGCAAGAAAAAAGTTTCCTCAACAGCGTACTTAGCTTTAGTGAAGACTTCGGTTCTGAAACTCAAACTCAAATATTTCAGTAGTTGGCCGACCGGCACTTGCAAAATGCTTCTGCTTCGGGCACCGCACGGCAAGAAAGACTGAAGAAAATGGCGTCGGCTGCATGTTTTATACCCCTGACGACCTAAAGTCGTGGAAGAGGAGACAGCAACCGACGCAGGACCCAAAATTTTGGAATTCAGGCCGACTGACGGCAACCTACCAGCAGATTACCCTAATGTAATGACTGCAACAGTGAAAAACGAAGAACATCTGGGCTAGACTCAAGTGTTCTACAGACCATATGCTTGGTAGCTACTCATGAATCTATCATACACATTAAAACTGAAAAAGTAAATGCAAGTAAAGTGACATCAATACTCAAGTTAACATGTGTTCCTGAAGCAGCTGTAGCAAGAGATGGCCTCCTGGTATACATGAAGTTTAACTATGAATTCTGTATGATGACTTGTTTCCTTACTTCTTCAGGTAAGGATTTCCATGCTGCAGAGACAGTTACTCTTAATTCTGTTTAAGCCCTGGATAAAATGAAAGAAAAGGGTCTCGGTGGTGTTAAAGACCATGATTGCCGGGATACCAGAAGTGAGGTGAAGTTATTACATATACATTTTTTTACCAAACCGTATTAACTTGAAACATATATTCACTTGCCTATAATGTTCTAATGCCACTGCCTATTATGGAATGGGTGACATCGGACCAATGAGTGTCTGTACAACTGGTGCAAAGCTCAAGGCTTCATCTTTACTAGGAATTGGAGAGCCTCCTGGACACATTTCAGGGTTCAGTAGTTATAACAGCCTGCATTTATCTGGGAGGGGAACCAATATCCTAAAATAAAAGGTTTGTCAAACAAATAAAAAATAAAGTGTGCACACATGTGCATGTGCATGTGCATGAGCATGTCTGTGCATACGTGTGCAAGTTTGTGAGCACATGCACAATGAGAGAGAAGAGAAAATCATCATGAAGATCCTGACCTTTTCCTCTCAAATGCTGACTTGTGTGCGTGATTTCAGTATCTCAAGACTATAAAGCCAAAAACCAAAACCGCGAACATCAACAAAATACTACACCACACATACAAACACAAATACACCTACCTCCTGACACTACAATAAAACAAAACAAAACAACACACATGAACACAACAAAACACACACACCTACCTTTCCTATAAGCAGGGGGGGCAAGCACCCCTACACCCCCGCTACTTATATATACAAACTCTGAGGTCCAAGAATGAAAATTCAAACAGAAAGGGAGAAGGAAGAATTACAACAGAAGGAACTAGCTTGCTCGGATAAAGTCTATTTTAATAGTTTTGGGCAATTTAAGGTCCACAAGTTTAGTCACCTTTCTATAAAAGTATCTTACGAATCGTTATTTAAGAAAGGTTTTAGATTTCTGTCCAAATTTAGGACAGATACTGTGAAAATTATGATTAATTTTAAACTGTTCACATGTAAACTGAACCTTAGAATGCTTTTTTGGTTGTGACAATTTCAGCTTAACTAACACCTGTTTAAATCTTAAGAAAAATAACTACATTCCCCCTTCACACCCATTGACTTCTTCTTTCGGCTTTTCCCAGTTGGGGGTCGCCACAGCAGATCACATGCTCGCTCATAATTGGCAGTGGAGTTTTACAGTGTCGAGGTGCCAGCCCAGCGCCCAACCTTTCACAGAAGGCGCATACACGCGCGCACTCATACCTATGACAATTTTTTTTAGTGTGTCCAATTCAGCTACAGCATGTCTTTGGGATGTGGGAGGAAACCGGAGCACCCAGTGGAAAACCCCACGACCACAGGGAGGACATGCAGACTCCGCACAGAAGGCACCCCAGCCCAGGATCGAACAAGAGAACCTCTTGCTATGAGGTGGCAACACTAACTGCTGCATCACCATGGCCACCCTTGACACCCATTGACCTCTACCTTCGAGAAAGTGTTTGGTGAGAAGTTTAGACACATATGTAATGGTCAACATAAAATTTAAGAAAATTTAAAACAGTCTGAATGTTTGCTGCTAAAAAAAAAAACATTACGTCAGACAAAATAATAAGGGTGATAAAACTTGATAAGGGTGTGTGAGGGGGTAGTTATCATGGATAATGCTTACTATTCATGCAAAATGTTACACATTCTTAATGATGACAGCACATACAACAGGGTATCTAGGAATGAAGCTAACCTTTTTTTTTTTTGTTACAGGAAAATGGATTATTATTCGACAGATACGATGTTTCAAGATTTGATTTCTATTGACGTTTTTGATTTTGTTAATGCTAAAAAACACCTAATACCCAATATCTTTGAGAACACTAGGACAGTACAGTTGTGTACCTACCATAAATGTAGATGTTCGAGTGTATTCACTGTTGCAGTCATTACACTTGTGTTATCCTGCTGGCAGGCTACCCGCAGTCAGCCTGAATTCCAAAGTCCTGGTCCGGCGTCGGTTGCTGTCGCCTCTTCCCTGACGTCAGTGCGCCAGGGATATATAAGATGCAGCCGACACCATTTTCTTCAGTTTTTCTTGCCCCAGATGTCAGGTGCCCCCAAAATGGCTAGGCTAAAAAACATTGCTTATAAAAAGCATGCAGTAAAATAAACATTACCTTCATCTACAAGCAAATACACCACATAGGTTGTATAGAACAGAGAAGTACAGATAAGTCCCAGCAAAGAAAGGGGGATGGTGGGTGGGTAACCTGGACTGCAACAGTGAATACACTCAAACATCTACATTTATGGTAGGTACACAACTGTACTAGGTTCATCGTGTTTCACTGTTGCAGTTATTACACTTGGGTTGAATCCCAAAGCTGAGGTTAGGTGGCTGGGCCTAAATAGAATTAGGAGTGGCTATGAGGTCCTGCAGAACTGCAGTGGCAAAAGTGTGCACTGAAGTCCAAGTTGCAGCCTCCATAATATCCTTGGTTGGTACTCCTCTGAGGAAGGCTGCTGAGGTGGCTGCTGCCCTGGTAGAATGTGGTATAATGCCCTTAGGCACTGATTTGCCATGTTGTGAATAGCAGAAACGAATGCAGTATCCTATCCATTTTGAAATAGTCTGCTTTGAGAAAGCCTTTCCTTGTGATCCTGCAGCATATGCCACTAAAAGTTGCTCAGTCTTTCTGAAAGCTTTAGTTTTGTCCAAGTAGTAGCTGTCTGTGTATGTCCAAAGAATGCAGAAGTCTCTCCCCTTTATTCTGTGGGTTTGGGTAAAAGTAGGCAAATGAATGGTTTGGTTAAGAGCCACACTGGACACTACCTTAGGCATAAATGTTGCGTTTGTCCTTAGAGAAACCCTGTCTGGATGGAAGATAAAAGGTTCCACAGCCATTAATGCCTGTAACTCTGAGACTCTTCTTGCAGAAGTTATTGCTTGGAGCAGAGCCGTTTTCCATGATAAGAATTTTATCTCAGCTGTATTGGCTGGCTCAAAAGAAGGCAGTGTGAGTTTTTCCGAGACAAAATTGAGATCCCATGCAGGTACTGGTGCTCTCCTTGGAGGTCTTATGTTTTTGGCCCCCCTGAGGTACTGCCTAAGCAATGGATGTGAAAAAATAGGTGGGTCCGTATTGTAATGAGCTGAAATAGCAGAGGCATGGATCTTAATTGATGAGAAAGATAGGCCTTTGTCCAGCATCTCAGATATTGTAAAATTTGAGGAATATTTGGAACAAGCGTGTCAATTCCTTGTGCCTGGTTCCAAGCACAGAATCTCTTCCATTTTTCTGCATAAGATTTTCTGATGCTGGGCCTCCTGGCCTCCAAAATAACATCCATAACTGCTTTAGAGAGAGGTGTATTCTGAATGGTTACACTATCTGCCATGCAAGTAGATTTAGGGTTCTGAGTTGGCTGTGCAGGATCCGATTGTTTTGTTGGGTCAGTAAATGAGGAATTTGAGGCAATGTCCAGGTAGGGCCTTGAGACAAGCTCCTTAGGATTGGGTACCAGTGTTGGCGTGGCCAATCCGGGGCAATCAGTATCATTTGTGGCTTCTCTTGTCTGACCTTTAGGAGTACCTTGGGGAGGAGAAGCAGTGGAGGAAAGGCATATACTGTAAGGTTGTTCCAGCTGAATGACAAAGCATCCACTTTCCATGCTTGTTTGTGATAAGTCCTTATGCAGAATTTCTGAAGTTGGCAGTTGTGAGGGGAGGCAAAAAGATCTGTGTCTGGGCATCCCCATTTCCTTGTTATGTTGAATTTGTGGATCTAGTTTCCACTCGTGAGGATCCATGAGGTTTCTGCTTAAATCGTCTGCCAGAGCATTTGTTTTTCCTGACAGGAATTGTGCTTGCAGGTGTACTTGGTAAGTCAAGGCTGCGTTCCACAAAATCATGGCTTGTCTGCAGAGGGGGTAGGAATGTGTGCCCCCCTGCTTGTTTATGTACCACATGACTGTGGTGTTGTCCGTCTTTATCAGCAGCTGCTCTGGATGAAGTAGGTCCTTGAAGGCTGTCAGGGCATTTTGTACAGCTAGCATCTCTTTTTGATTGATGTGAAGATGCCTTTGGCTTGTGAGCCATGTGCCCTGAATACATTTTCCTGCCATGTGGGCCCCCCAGGCATAATCTGATGCATCTGTTAGTGTTTGTCTGGCTGTGGGTAAAGTGAATGGCTGTCCCTTGTTGTGGTGACAGGCCTGTGCCCACCATCGAAACTCCTGTTGCAGGCAGGGAATAAGTGAAATTAATGATTCCAGGCTGTGGCAATGTTGAGTCCAAACACTTTTTAGATACCATTGTAGTTCCTCTTATGCAGTCTTGCATATGGAATTAACAGAATGCAGGATGCCATGTAGCCCAGAGCCTGCAGAATTTTTCTTGCAGATAACTGGGTTTTTGTTGCCATGCTTTCTAAGTAAGAAGTCAGTTGCCTTTGTTTGTCTGGCGTGAGATAAGCCATCTGGGCAGTTGTATTTAAGCTTGCACCCAGGAATATTATCTCGAGAGGGTACTAGTTTTTATTTATTTTCATTTACTGTGTACCCTAGGCAAATTAGTAATCTTTTTACAAACGCCAGATGCTTTAGTAGAATGTCTTTGGTCTCTGCTTGAATAAGGCAGTAGTCCAAGTAGGGATATATTTGAATTCCTCTGTCTGCAAAATGCAATTACTGGTGCCAGGCATTTTGTAAAGACCCAGGGCGCAGTAGATAAGCCAAAGGGCAGTGCAGACAATTGGTAGTGCATTGAGCCAGCTATGAATCTGAGGTATCTTCTGCAAGATTGTCTGATTTGAGGTCCAAAGTTACAAGCCAAGCCTTCTTGCCCAGCATGGGCAGAAGCTGCTGCAGTCAACATTTTGAATTTTGGAACATCCAGAAAAGTATTTAGAATAGACAGGTCCAGAATTGGTCTCCATACTTTGTCCTTTCTTGGTACTAAGAAATGTCTTGAGTAAAATCCTTGTCCCTGCTGTTGTTGTGGCACTGGCTGAATAGCCCTCATGTCCATGAGATATGAAACTTGTTTTTGTGCCTCTGCCCATTGATTGTGTAGCAGGTCTGGCATACCTTTTGCCTTTGGAAGGGTGTGGAACCTGTAGCCCTGAGAGACTATATTTAAGACCCATTTGTCCTGGGTGATCATGTGTCAATTTTGTGAAAAAAAAGTGCCAGCTTTCCCCCCTAAGGGTGCTGCCAAAAGATAAATGCTTGGCATTGGCAGAGGGAAGTCATTGGGATTGTTTCCTATATGGCTGTGATTTGTCTTCTCTGCCTTTGGAGGTAGAAGCACCCTATTGTTTGGGCCTGTATGAACCCTGGGGCTGTTATCTGCCTCTAGGGCGTCTGTATCTGCCTCTTTGTGGCCTGTCTGACACGGGAAAGGACCAATTCTTAGAAGGCCAGTTCCTGCTAAATCTGGGTGGCTGTACCTGTAAGAAATCCTTTACTGTCTGCATACATTTATCTTTATCCTCCATTTTCTTCAACAACTTTTCTGCCTTAACACCAAACAAAGTATCATGCTGTAATGGAGCATCCAATAATTTTGCTTTAACATGATCAGGCAGAGTCTGTTCCTTTAACCAAGCATGCCTTCTAATGACAGAACCTGTAAGAGCGGCACTGCAAGAGGCCTCCAGTGAATCAAAACCACATTGCAAAGTATGCTTTCCCACTTGTTCAGCTGCATGCAATAAATCCTGCATTTCCTTGTTCTCAGAACATTCAGAATTTGTCAACATTTTCTGTTTTAGCAGAGACATTAAGTATTGCTGATATTTAAGCATACGAAACTGACAATTTAAAGCCCTTACAGCCAAGGTAGCAGAAGTGTAAACTTTTTTCCCCCATCTGTCCAGTGCCCTTGAATCTCTATCTGGGGGGACAGGGTTTTTTCCAGTAGAGGCCTTGACCCCTTTGGGACCCTGAGATATAGTTTCTGGGTCAGCAGCAGGGTTTTTATATAGAAATTTATGAGAATCTGGAACCCTGTAGTATCTGTCTGGCTTAACAGGTGCAGGAGGTTAAGAGTCAGGAGACAGTCCAGACTCTGAAAATACATAATCTACAATGTCTAGAACAGGTGGAATAGCAAGAGGTCTGTGCTGAGGTAGTAAAAGAAAGTCTCTGAGCCTTTTCTTAGATTCTGAGTAATCTTGGCTCTCCCAGTGGAAATGCTCCCTCATGGTTTGCAGGGTTTCCCCAAAGGAATAATCCTCAGGAGGAGAAGCTGATGGAATAGATTCTTCAGCATCAGAATCCTCATAGGGAGGAACAGAGTATCCCTGTTCTGAAGAGGAGTCAGAGGAAATGGAAACCTGATCAGAGGAATCATATTCAGTGTCTTGCCTAGGCCTTGCCTAGGAGGGGGATGGGAACCCCTGATCAAAGTAATTAGGTCTTCGGCCATTTTGAGCATCTGTTTCTTAGGCATGGAAGTCTGCCCTGGAGAATGCTGTACTTGTTTCCTTGTCTTTAAAGCTGTTTTAGTCTTTGTCTTGGATGCTGAAGTTGGCTTGATATAAAGCTGTGTAGGTCTGAAAACACCCTCAGAAGCTGATGCCTGCTCAGCGGCTCCGGACCCATCTGAGGGATTAGTTTACAAAGGCCCAATACCTTGAGTATCCAAAGGCCTTGTTGTCTCCACGTGGGAGTCGGAGGTGGCCTGTGGCTCTGAGGTAGCGGGTGTCAGGCGCTGCGAAAGCGTCTCACTGAGAACCGGCGACTGGCCTAGAAGAGGCTTCGTCGTCGGTTTTGGACCTCGGATGCCTGTCCTTTTCTTTTTCCTTGCGCTTTTTATGAACGCTGGTCGTCGACTGATCCGACGGCATTATATAGTTAAACCTTCGGCCAAAGTAATGAAAAGCAAAATCGTACCGACGCTTAATAGTGCGTTGGTTAAATCTAGCACAACACTGACAACTAGCAACGTCGTGGTGAGGGCCTAGGCAAGGAATACAGTAAGAATGAAAATCCTTATGAGGTATTTGCTTCCCACAAGAAATACAATTGTTAACTTTTTCTGACATCGGTCTGGAGCAAGAAAAAAGCTTCCACAACAGGGTACTTAGCTTTATTGAAGACTTCGGATCTGAAATTTCATTTCGAAAATCTCAGGAGTCGGCCAACCAGCACTTGCAAACTGCTTTTGCTTTGGCCACCGCGCGGCAAGAAAGACTGGAGAAAATGGTGTCGGCTGCATCTTATATACCCCTGGCGCACTGACGTCAGGGAAGAGGCGACAGCAACTGACGCCGGACCAGGACTTTGGAATTCAGGCCGACTGTGGGTAGCCTGCCAGCAGGATAACCCAAGTGTAATGACTGCAACAGTGAAACATGATGAACATCTACAAAGATATTGATAACCCTCTGTTTAGACCTACTGCAGCAGCACATAGCTCTAAAACTGAATTTTATCCGAGTTAAAAATGTTTTTACATTTTACATCAATTAACGGTTGTGAACACATCTTACATAATTCTTGGCATCTATTAGCAAAACCTAATGAACTTACTTCTGATACTAATGTTTTGCTCGTGACTATCGCTATAGTTAGGTTATTTTCTGTAATCCCACAAAAGTAGAGATTAGAGTTCTCTATAGAAATGTTGTGTGACTTGACATCCTTTGATCACAAGGATATCACTGTAATTAGGGAATGTATGGACATGGTACTTAAAAACAGCTGTCTTCTGTGAAGGTGAATTCTTCCATCAGAAGACTGGTGTAATAATGCGAGCCAAATATACCTCTATTTTTGCCAATACAGTACTTGCAGCTTGGGAGAGAATTTATCTTCAAATCTCCATTTTTTTTCCTAGCAAAGTAAATGTCTATTTTAGATACCTAGATGACATTCTCACCTTCTGAAAAGGAAATAAGGATGATACGGATAATTTTGCATTACACCTTGGTGGGACTACTGTTTATTTGAAATTTACTTGCACTGTATCCCCAGAGTGCATTAAGTGCATTAATTACATAGATGTCACTATTTATAAAGATTTGCTGAATGAAAAATATTGTTCAACAATCTTAAGGAAGGATACTTTGTCCAATGCATACCTATACTATTATAGCTGCCGCCCTACTTTTCAAAAAAGTATAGTCAAAGGGCAGATGGTCTGCTTATCTCAACTTACCTCTGAAGATAGCAAGTTTCATCTTGAAATAATCTGATTTCTATGTTCACTGAGAGAGAATACCCACATGCTTTATTAGAGATCTTAAAAGGTACTATCTGTCAAGGAAGAAATAGTTATGCACCCATTTTATTTTTTTTTTGGGGGGGGGGGTTAAATACAGTTTAAGTTTTAACAAAGCTCATGTGGAACCCAATAATGAGACAGTGAAACAGGATGCATTCATTATACTTTATAAACAAAAAAGTGCATAAAATTAAGAACACTATAACCTCTAACTGACAGGTTACCTTCACTGAGGAGCTTAAAAAGAAAGTGGGGAAGACCCCCCCCCTTTTCACATATAGTAGGGGCAGGAATTTAAAGGAATTAGTTGAAACAGAAAATTACACTAATGATGGTAGGTATACATCAAAAATGTTAAAATGTGGCATACATTCAATTTGTAGATAATAGGTCCATACGTTGCAATTAAAGACTTTCACAGGACCATTAGTTGTCCAGGACATGCCAACTGCAACTCTACGGAAACTGTCTTCCTTGCCACCTGCACTTCATGCAGTGCATTTTATGTTGGTAAGACTAAAAGGAAACTTAGGTATAGAATTCACGAACATCTTAGAGATAAAGAATCACAAGTTCACCAATGCTCTTTATAGGCACTCCCATGAATGTCTGAATTTGAAAAGGTTTATCTTTTTTGTGACTGGTAGAGTTAAGTTCAACATAAAAGGGGCAATAAGAATTGTTAAAATACAAGGAACTGTGTTGGCAGATCAGATGAAATGCCACCAATCTGCCAGGGCTGAATGACAATTTGTCTTTGAAAAGAGTTTTAAATATGAGAAGGTAGTGTATTTAGTTGATACTTTTAATGCTTCAACATTTTAGCCTATTTATTCACGTTTTATAACTTATTTCATTTTTTTATATTATACATATATCGCTTTTATGTTTATTTTAATGTACTGAACAACAATAGGTTGAATCAGATGATTTATGGTTTTGTCTCCTACTAATTAATCAATTAATTTAACTGAATTCAACATTTGACACGCGATTGGTTTCTGTTTATTTATATAGTGTGTTGCCATTTTTTGGGATGCACTCTAATGAAATCCCATAGGACTGTACCCGGGACAAAAGCACTTAGTGTATATCATTTTTACTGTTTTACAGTCAATAAAGTTTGTTCTATGGTGCTTCACGTTGTTCCCTGCCTGCACTTAGGATAATTGTTTTGGATTTACATCTGGTTTACGATTTCCAAAAGGAACATACAAGGGAGACTCCTCTCCCCAACTCTGGGATCCTAAATGAGCAACTGCTTATAGTGAAACTGCACAGAGTGTGAGCAGAGGGAATAGAGAGAGTCTGAGAGACAGAAAGAGGCATGTGTGTTGCCAGCATCCATCCAAAATCTGGGCAAATTAAGTCTCACATCCATCACTCCAGAGTCTACCTACGGCTCCTGTGCCTGGGCCACAAGCCATGGTGTAGACTTGCCCTGCAACTCAAACCCACCCTGAGAAATCCAGAAGGGCCTAATGGAGAAGTTGAGAGAGAATGAGCCATGATCATTTTAATATGCCTTTGAAGGAAGTTGCTTCAGATGTTCACTGCTAAGGCTTCTTTGCAATTTTCCCACTTTCTCTCTCATTATCTATGCCTATACAAGAAGTTAATGTCATTACAATTTTTCATCCTTGATCAACTGACAGAATCTATTTTTTTCTGCCTACTAATCGGAAAAATGGTCAATGGTCCTTAACTCTGTTCAACAAGCCTGAAGTGGCTATATCACTGAACACATAAAAAAATAAATAAAAGCACAGGGTGAACTAGAAGGAAACTTTACTGAGGCACTAAGATGACAGAAAATCTTTCACTTTAGTGTCTCAAAGGTTCCTTTAAGTTCTTTCGAACTGTGTTGTTTTTTTTTTTTCTTTAGTAAGGCCTTAGTCTTGTCAAAAATTGTAGTCAGTCACTCTGCTATGTTCCATCCTCATAACACTTTGGACTTGTTTATCCCTTACACAAACCAATTTATGAATAAATACCTCTCTGATGCTTGCTCCATACCCAAGCTTTGGGTTATATCACCTAAATTCCATTCACAAATGTCTTTTCTTATCTCAGCCCAATAAGCTTTAGGTTACTAATATATTTTCAAACACAGCACCACCTGAGTTCTACTGGAACACATTTTTATTTTGGACAGCATTTTACATCAAGCATCACATGATCTGCCCAACTAGAGTTGGTAAAAGTTTCACATTTCCACCTCTATGAATGTTCCTGAAGCATTACGACACAGACCAAAGCATCCATATTAGATGATATTTTTACAATCCTTTGTAAAATGTCTGCCATCCATGCAGTGCATGACAAAATCTACAGTTCTTGTCCCTCTTCCTTTAAAACTTACAGGATGGGAATTCAGTTTTCTTCCTAAAGGTACTACTATGGTCAATCTCCATAGCCTCTACAGCAGTTACTTAATTTTCTTGTAAAAAGCATTACAATTAATACTACAACGGGAAAGACATGAACACAACCCATGAAGAACATAACCTGTTGCTACTAGCAAGCTTGCCATTTGACTCATGTTATCTACTTGATTCTGTACTACTGAAGACACAGTTTTGATACCAGCAAGTTCAACGTTTCGATCATTATCCGGATTCTCTGTGAGAGCACCATGACACAATTTTACCATACCGACTGTGCCCTTCAAAAATAACTGGCACTTTGTGGAACATAGATACTGTGTTAAGAACTGACTGTTGTCAAACTGCTATACAAGTATGGGAACATCCAGATATGCTGAATACTTAGGTAAGTAAAGACTAAAAATTGTCACTTGATGACTTCTCTATGGAAATGTTTACAAATCTTTGAAATCTAAAGTGGCAATCCCAGCTTGTAGGTATACGGCAGGTAACAGATTCTTTATTCAGCATCTAGAAAGTACAGTTGTGTACACTTACCATAAATGTAGATGTTCGAGTGTATTCACTGTTGTAGTCATTACATTTGGGTAATCTGCTGGCAGGTTGCCCTCAGTTGGCCTGATTAACAAAGTCTTGGGTCCTGCGTCGGTTGCTGTCCCTTCTTCCATGACATCAGGTCGTCAGGGGTATAAAACTTGCAGCAGACGCCATTACATCAGTTTTTCTTGCCCCAGATGTCAGATGCCCCCCAAACGGGGAGCAAATATATATATATATTTATATAAAACTAAAAACACAAAAATATACCTCCAAACAAAAGCAAATACACTAAAAAGGCTTTTAAGCATAGTAAAAGGAAGTACAGGTATAGTAAGAGAAAAACGGGGCTGGTGGGAGGGTAACCAGGACTGCAACAGTGAATACACTCAAATTATCTACATTTATTTTAAGTGTTCACAACTGTACTATGTTCTTCGTGTTTCACTGTTGCAGTCATTACATTTGGGTAGATTCCCAAAGCTATGGTTGGGAGGATGGATTTATACAGCATTAGGACCGGCTATAAGGCCCTACAAAACAGCAGTGGCAAAGCCAGCTCTGGATTTAGGGAAAATTGGTAGGTGATAATGTTTGGTGAAAGTATGAACTGAACTCCAGGTAGCAGCTTCTAGAATATCCCTGGTAGAAACACCTCTGAGAAAGGCTGTTGAAGTAGTAGCCGCCCTGGTGGAATAAGATCCGATCCCCTGGGCGATAGGTTTTCCATGGTGCTTATAACAGAAATGAATACAATGGCTTATTGATTTAGAAATGGTTTGCTTTGAAATAGCCTTCCCCTCTGCCCCTGCAGCAAGTGCTACCAGCAGTTGTTCAGATTTTCTTCGAGATTTAGTCCTGCCCAAGTAGAATCTAAGTGCTCTGTGTACATCCAATGAATGTATAATCCGCTCCCCCTTGCTCTGTGGACTGGGAAAGAAAGTTGGCAAATGAATGGACTGATTAAGAGCCAAACTGAACACCACCTTGGGCATGAATGATGGATTGGTCCTGAGTGACACCCTGTCCGCATGAAAGATGATGAAAAGCTCCACTGCCATAAGGGCCTGTAATTCAGATATCCTTCTAGCTGAAGTGATTGCTAAAAGGAAAGCTGTTTTCCAGGAAAGAAAGTTTAATTCTGCAGTAGCAGCTGGCTCGAAAGGAGGTAGAGTGAGTTTCTCCAATACAAAGTTAAGGTCCCAGGCAGGGGTTGGAGCTCTCTTGGGTGGTCTCAAGTTTTTGGCCCCTCTGAGATACTGCTTTAGAAGAGGATGACAGAAGGGGGGGTTCTGTGTTGTAATGAGCTGAAATGGCTGAGGCATGGATTTTTATGGAAGAAAAAGACAGGCCTTTGTGAAGCATCTCAGTTAAGTACTGCACAATCTGAGGTAAATTGGGCACTTCTGTGCTCATCCCTTGAGATTGATTCCAGGCACAGAATCTTTTCCATTTGTCAGCATAAGATTTTCTACTACTAGGTCTTCTTGCCTCCAAAATGACATCCATCACAGGTTTGCTGAGGGATGCTAAGGGGGATTTTAAGTGATTAGCCAAGCTGCAAGATTCTATGTTTGGAGTTGAGGGTGCAGAATTTGGTTCTCCTGCTGAGACGGTAAGGAAGGTGTCTGAGGCAGGTGCCATGGTGAAATGTGTGACACACTGCGCAGGAGTGGGTACCAGTGTTGGTGAGGCCAGTCTGGAGCAATCAAAATCATTTTTGGTTTGTCCTGTTTGACTTTTAATAGAACTTTGGAGAGCAGAGGCAAAGAGGGAAAGGCATAAACTGAAAGTTTTTTCCAGCTTAAGGACAGAGCATCCACTTTCCAGGCTTTTTTGTGATGAGTTCTTGTGCAAAATTTAGTGGTAGTTTTGGGGTGAGGCAAAAAGATCTATGTCAAGGCTCTCCCCATTTGTGTGTCAACATGTAGAAAATCTGTGGTTCCAGTTTCCATTCATGTGGGTCCATGAGATTTCTGCTTAGTTCGTCTGTCAAAACATTCAGCTTTCCTGGCAGGAATTGAGCTTATAGTTGTACTTGGTATCTCAAGGCCATGGCCAGTCTGCAGATGGAGTAGGAATGTGTACCCCTACTTGTTTATGTACCAGATAACCGTGGTGTTGTCCGTCTTCATCAGTAATTGTCCTGGATGAAGGTAGTCCTTGAAGGCTGTCAGAGCACTCTGTATAGCTAGCATTTCTTTTTGATTGATATGAAGATGCATTTGATTTTGGCTCCATTTGCCCTGAATGCACTTCCCTGCCAGATGAGTCCCCCATGCATAGTCTGATGCGTCTGTAGTTAGGGTTTGGGTGGCAGGGGGTGGTGTGAATGGCAGTCCCTTATTTTGGTGGCAGGCCTCTGCCCACCATAGGAACTCTAGGCACAGGCAAGTTTGATATGAATCATTGTTTCCAGGCTGTGACAATGTTGACTCCATAAACTTTTTAAGTACCACTGCAGTTTCCTCATACGCAGTCTTGCATATGGAATTAGAAGAATGCAAGGGGCCATGAACCCCAAGGCTTGCAGTATTTGTCTTGCCGATAGCAGGGTTTTAGTGGCCACCTGTTTGAAGTAAGTCACCAAATGAATTTGCTTTTCGGGCGTAAGGAAAGCCATCTGGGAAGTTGTATTCAAGCTTGCACCCAGGAATGTAATTTTTTGAGAGGGTACCAGTTGTGATTTCTTTTCGTTTATGGTGTACCCTAGACAAGTTAGAACTCTTTTTACAAATGCCAGATGTTTTAGAAGAATGGCCTGGTTTTCTGCCTGAATTACACAATCGTCCAGGTATGGATATATTTGAATATTTCTTTGCATGCAAAATGCAATTACTGGAGCCAGGCACTTTGTGAATACCCTGGGCACAGTAGACAAGCCAAAGGGCAGTGCAGAGAACTGATAATGCATGCAGCCTGCTTTGAAGCATAGGTACCTTCTGCAAAACTCCCTGATTGGGATATGTAGGTAAGCCTCTTTTAAATCTAGAGTTGCCAACCAAGCATCCTTGTCTAGGATAGGAAGTAACTGGTGAAGAGTCAGCATCTTGAATTTTGGAATGTCCAGAAAGGTGTTTAGAGTGGACAGGTCCAGAATTGGACGCCATGATTTGTCTTTTCTGGGTACCAGGAAACGTCTGGAATAAAAACCTTGTCCCTTTTCCTCTTCTGGTACTAGCTGAATAGCCCCCATGTTTAGGAGGGAAAGTACTTGTTTCTGAGCCTCTGCCCACTGATTTGGGGGCAGGTCTGGCCACCCGTTTGGGGTTGGCAGTGTGTGGAAATGAAATATGTATCCCTGGGACACTATATTTAACACCCATTTGTCCTGGGTTATAAGTTACCCGTTTCTGGAATGAAGAGCCAGTTTTCCCCCCAAAGGGGTGGCTAAGAGGTAAGTGCTTGGTAATTTTAAAGGGAAGTCATTGAGTCGGTTTACCATAGGGTGGTGCCTTGTTGTTTCCAGATTTGGAAGTGGAAGCACCCCATTGCTTAGTTCTGAAAGTCCCTTGGGACTGAAACCTGGTGCTTTTGGAATGTCTGGGTTTGGCTGGAGTGGCTATGGAAGGAGCTGGAAAGGACCAGTTCTTAGTAGGCCAGTGCCTACTAAATCTAGGAGGTTGTACTTGTAAGAAATCTTTCACAGCTTGCATAGATTTAGCTTTATCTTCCATTTTTTTTAGAACTTCTTTGGCCTTATTGCCAAACAGGCGGTCCTGCTGTAAAGGAGCATCCAAAAGTTTTGCTTTAACATGATCAGGCAGAGATTGCTCCTTAAGCCAAGCATGCCTTCTAAGCACAGACCCAGTAACAGCAGCCCTGCAAGAGGCCTCTAAAAAATCAAAACCACATTGCAAAGTATGTTTGCCAACTTGTTCAGCTGAATGCAATAAGTCCTGTAAATCTTTATTCTCCACACAGTCAGAAATCAACATAATTTTCTGTTTAAGCAGTCCCATGATATGCTGTTGATATTTTAGCATATGAAATTGACAGTTTAAAGCCCTGATTGCTAAAGTTGCAGAATTATAAACATTTTTACCCCATCTATCCAGCGCCCTGGAGTCTCTATCAGAAGGGGTAGGATTTTTAGCAGTAGAAGCCTTAATGCCCTTGGGTCCTGAGAAATGGTTTCAGGGTCCGCAACAGGATTTTTGAAAAGGAATTTGTGGGACTCAGGAACCCTGTAGTAGCTGTCTGGTTTGCTAGGGGCTGGAGGCAAGGAATCAGGGGCCATACTGGATTCCGAAAACACATCAACAATGTCTAGTACAGGAGGTATAGCCAAAGGCCTATGTGAAGCAGAGGGAATGGATTCCTCTGCATCAGAGTCCTCATATGTAGGTATGGACAAATCCAGATCATTACAAGAGTCAAAAGAAACAGAGTCCTGTTCAGAAGAATCACAGTCAAGTTCAATCCTAGGCCTCTTGGAGGAGGGGGGGTTGACTACCCGTGATTAGAGTAATTAAATCTTCAGCCATTTTGATCATTTGTTTTTTAGGCATAGGGGCCGGAAAATGCGGCCTGGACGTCGTTTTTTTAGACACAGATTGAGATTTAGGCCTTAGTATTGAAGTTGTAGTCGGTTTAACATGCAAGTCTGTAGGCCTGAAAACACCCTCAGAAGCCGGTACCTGCTCAGTAGCTCCGGACCCATCCAAGGTAGACACATCCGTGGGTTCCATATGTGAAGCATCTGGGAGCATACTGGACTCCGAATGGGTCTCAGTAGAGGCCTGCGAATCAGAAGTAGTGGGTATCGGGCTGCGAAAGTGCCTCACTGAGTACCAGTGAACTGGCGGCTAGCTTAGGAGAAGCGTCGTCGGCAGTTTTGGACCTCAACGGCCTGTCTCTGTCTTTTTCTTTGCATTTTATTCGGTATTACGGTAGTCGGATGGCTAACCGGCATCATTTCTGGATAATTAAACAGAGAACCAAAATATTTAAATGCAAATTGTACCGACGACGGATAGTGCGCTGATTAAATAAAGCATAAAACCGACAGCAAGATACGTTGTGGTCAGGGCCTAGGCAAGGAATACAGTACAAATGAAAATCCTTATGAGGTATTTGCTTCCCACAAGTAATGCAGTTATTAAGTTTTACTGACATCGGTAAGGAGCAAGAAAAAGTTTCCCCAACGGGGTACTTAGCTTTTAGTTTAAGACTTCGGTTCTGAAACTCTAAAACAAAAATTTCAGGAGTTGGCCGACTGGCACTTGCGAACTGCTTCTGCTTCGGGCACCGCTCGGCAAGAAAGACTGATGTAATGGTGTCGGCTGCATGTTTTATACCCCTGACGACCTGAAGTCATGGAAGAAGGGACAGCAACCGACGCAGGACCCAAGACTTTGTTAATCAGGCCGACTGAGGGCAACCTGCCAGCAGATTACCCAAATGTAATGACTGCAACAGTGAAACACGAAGAACATCTTCTTTGCTACAAAAATGTGTTAATTTTTAACAGGTTTAGTATATGCCTCTGCATGTTATGTTTTTTTTTTTTTTTGGCAACAAGAAAAATGTACCTTTGGTGGTATGTCACCCCTTACAATGCACTTTTCCTTTTACTGCAATGACTGAGATGTTAAAGTTGGATTTACATGCAAACTGATACTGTATTATCTGAGAAACTAGCCCTGGTACTTCTATATGGGGACATCATAGCATAGCCAGACAAACAAATTCTCCAAATGAAGAAATTCACCACCAATCTTTACAAAAATCACCCTAAGAATGGACTGGCAGATGGCCTGTAAGTCACTTGGACCTTCTTTGTGACTTTTGTTATTTACAAGCAGAATTGTTTAAAACTATTGCCTTTTATCCTGCCTTCACTGTTTTTGTGCGTCTAGCTATTCCTTATTAAAAGTACTCCTAGAAGCTGAGAAGCTTCTGCAACAGTTCCTTAAAGTTTTTTTTTTCTCTAACTTTGTGCATGTACCTCAGCTGCAGGCTGTTCAAACAAATGTCTGCTGAGACGATAACGAAAGGTTTGCCAAGCAAAAATGCAAGACACTACCGCTTAACACTCTGAAGTTGACTCATTAATGTGCAATCTACATGCTTTGTGGTACCAAGAATTCTTCTTACTCCGAGGTAAGAGAGTTAAATAAACAGCAGGGGTGCGTGTGTGTGTGTGTGTGTGTGTGTGTGGGGGGGGGGGGGCTGTTTTAATAGCGACTTGAATTTGTTTCAAATTTTGATGTTTGCAATACTTGTCAAATGTCTGTAATCATACTTATGACTGTCGCTCAGTCAATGATCATATTTCTGTTATGAAGGCAAGGAAAATTCATGCATGCAGGGTAATACTGAACTTATGCAGGCATTCAATGCATCACAGGCACATGGCAGCATTCAGCAAAGAATGGTACCTCAATCACACTTTCCTAGCGCCCATATCATGTAAAGGTAATCAAGTCTTCCAAATAATTTCTACTGTGAAAATGAGTAAAATCTCTGAAGACTGGAGGAAGCAAGTATTCTCTTTCCAAATGTGTCACCCTGGATTCTTTGGCTGCTGGTGGAACAGCATCAGTTTGAGCAGCAGCAGAAGAGAGACATTCAAGGCTTTACCAGCAGAATTCTGCAATGACGAAACTGCCCAAGGTTAAGCTTCTCAGTCACACAAACATGCAATATATTTTTCCAGGAGATAAAACACTGGTGCTACCCACCTAACTTTACCACATTAAGAATGTTTTTCCCTCTTTACCCAGCTCTTCCAATGCCCAAGCTCATAAACTGTGGTTGTACAGAAGGTCTTTTCTATCTATACAGATAGGTACGACACTTTCGATGGTATATACTTCTGCTTTTTAACTACTGGCCACGGCTGCAGCTGCTCCAGTAAAGTTAAGGCTGCCTAGAAAGTTTACTTTCTTTTACATTGTTGGGGTTATCTGTAGATTCTTGAAAGGTTAGCTTAAATTCTTCAACAGTACAGTACCTTTAATTGTGAAAACTTTACCTTGCTTGTCTAAACTATTTACTTGCTGTAGATGAATTCTGAAGATTATCTGATTGCTTAGCACTCAATTCCCCTGGCAATTTTGAAGTGCACCATCACTGCAGTGCATTTTACCCAAACTTAAGGCATTTGAATGATGTGCAAATGCTTTCACAAGTTAGTGTACAGTCTGTATATGACATATTACTGTCTGGACTCTAAACACAAATTGGAAGGTGATACTGTACTTTTTATACATTTATATTTATGTATGTTACCTTGCCAGTCTTGTAATTAATCAGCAAGCTGCATACTGCTTTAGAAGTCTCTAGCTGTCTACATGGTCCCATTTGATTTTTTGCCCAACTATTTTAATATTTTGCATCTTGACCCTAGAGGAGACCTGGTACGTCACCCCCCCCCCCCAGAAAGAGCAATCTCCTTTTTGGGAATCTGTGCAGGTGCAGTTAGTTGTAGTTTCCCTCAGGTAATGGTACAGCTTTCCTATTGTTTACAAATACGTAAAAGTCTAATGCTTGACATACATTGGCACATCTGCAGACTGCCTAAAATACATTAATTAGCATAAAAGACCTTACTGTAAAAAAAAAAAAAAAAAAAAAAAAAAGGAGGACACAGAGTCAGACCAAACTTTCAGTTATCATTATATATCAGTGGACCCTGCAAGCAAAGAGACTGAAAGCAATGCTGTTATACTTTGTCTAGTAATGAGATTTGTTTATCTGGCTATTAATCAAATAAAGCAAATAGCAATTCAGTTTTATGGCATATTCTACAATTTTTGGCATGGTCTGCCTTTTTTAGTTAGTTAGTGGCAGTGTTGGACAAGAGGACAGTGAGACCAGACTTCAGCTTTACAGACCTGCAAATTTATGAACCCTGCAAGAAAGCAGAAGTATTGCCGTTATACTTTGTAAGTGGATTTGTTAATGTGATTACAACCGGCAGACTAGTGCTACAGTTCTGTGTCTTATGCATTTCATTTTCAGTTGCACTGGCAATGGTGGACAGGATCATAGAGATAAGACTTCCAGCTTCAGAGATTAGCAAACTGGTGAACCATATAAGAAGTGGGAAGATTGGAAGCATTGCTCTATAATCTGGTAAGTCACCAAGTTTGTGATTACTAAGAATATAAAATAACTACCACTTCATAATTTTAGTTATTAAATCTTAATTTGCTTTGTTAGATAAACGATCACATTTTTCAAGAATGAAAGACCAGCACCGTCACAGCCCCAGGTTGTCCAAGTGAATATTCAAGTGGTATAACTTCTACGACTTGGTAGAAAAATGTAATGTTAGCATTCTGAAATTCTACCTACAGATGAGAGAGAATTCCTTATGGCACATGTTGGAAAAAATTACATAATACATGGAGCAACTGAACATCACAAGAGTAAGGCCAAAACTAGTTACCTCTTGAAAAAAGAACAGGAATCCAAACCTTTATGGACAAGAACTGAAGATTACTGCAGCCAAAGTATCCCACTCAGTGAAACACATCATCACCTTTAACAGTGTTTACTGTGGACAAAAACTGGCTAGCCATGTGCACGCTAACTCAAGACACTGAAAAAAAAATGCCATGTAGGAAAACAAAGGTTAAAACCATGGTCAAAACCGTTTTGGGACCACACACACTAAAATGCATCCTACAAGTGCTGCAGAACCCAAGTTGCATTTGTAATAGCATCAGTTTTTTTAAAATAAAGCAAATATAAAATTATTTCCACTTGCTGTCTGGGACAAAATGTAGAAAAGAGGCCTAAAATGCACTACTAGCATCCAAATTCCCATGGCTTAAATCAATCATTGTAACAATAATTATTTACAATGCAGTATTGTCCACACCCACTGCAGCATCATAAGTTTGGTTACACCTCCTGTGTCCACGCTGGAGATGTGAAAAGGTTGTAACTATGACAAGATAAGCTTCAGCAGGATGACAGTTCTTCCAACATAAAATCATAAGTGGTTGGCCATTTTCGCAGTGCAGCACAACTGTCCCCCTCTCCCTACACCAAGAGCAATAAGCCCAACAATAAACCCTGCTCATCAGTGGCCTTAAAAGTAGTGCGATGAAACTACTTACATGGCTTAGGACAAACCACATAACACACAGTATCTTTATGGGACTACACACAATAATATGGACAGAGTTGGCAGTACCTCAAAACTGCTGCCTGATATGCAGTCTTGCCAGGGAATGATTTATACAACTTTCACCCTCCACTGCTATAACTGTATACCAGAGTTAATCAGCATAATATGCTAATGTGGGGGTCACATGTAGTGGGTGCTCCCACTGGCTGCAATATCACTGTCACTAATGGAAGAGCAAGGACTGAGTATGGTAATTTCAGCAAGGTTTGTCTGCAACACAGGGGGACCCTAACACTTGCAGTTTTTCTGTTGTGCAAAATATTTTTTTTTTATATACTTTAGCACCAATGTGCTGCTCAGTTATGGCAGTTGAGCAACACATCAATGTGGAAGACAGATCAATGTACTTACAAGCATTAACAAAACTGTACATATGCAACTCAGGACAAGGAATCTGACTAGACTTAAGCTGGAGTGGTATTTTTAAACTGTGTATAATTCCCTTGGTGGGGGACATCTGCATTTGTACTCTATGCATCGAGTACTATATACACACTCAATAAGATAAGATTACATGCACTGTCTTACACCACTGTGTACAAAACTTTTATGAATTTGCAAAATGTTTTGGTATGCTATTCTGTGGCACACGAACCATACGCACTGCTTATGAACATTACCAAAAGAGTACAGCCAGCACCACTTTCTGACAGTTTATAGCAAGAAGCCACAAACAAGTATGCCTGAAGCTCTGGGAAACTTCAATCTGACGTAACTGAAAATCATACCAAGTATTGACCACTCAACAAAGTTTAAAAAATACACCAACAGCCACACTGCAATTTGAAAACTAATTTGTAGAGGCATTACAGACATATGTTCCCAATAAATTACAGAAAAATTATCCAAAGCTATACAGACGCTATATGACTATATGAAATTACTAGAGCATACACTATGAATAGTCTCAAAAAGATATGCTGGTACCTCAGAAACCAAGTTTTAACTCATTCACACCAATGGAGTCCAGATGTTTGCACCGTAACTTCCAATGGGCAGAGTCGTTTGACAGAATCAAATTATGTCCTCACATTTCAAACAAATGTTCATATCTCTAGAACCATAGGGGTTATGAAAGAAGTACAAATGGCAAACTCTTCAGCACAAACTATTTTTATAGTGGCAGTATTCTTTAGGTTCTAAGTTACAGTAAACATAGTAACTATTACATTTGTAATATTTTGTAGACAACTTACAATATCTCAGCAACCACTCAAGTTACACACATACTTGTTGGCATTTTATTCATCTAGCTGAGAGCTTTCATATGAGGCTAAGGAGTTCTGTCTGTGTTACATGGTTGTTGAGATGGTTGTTGACATGGATGCAATGAGATAACCTAATAGGATTTGTCCCATCTAGGGACAATTTTCAACAAATCCATTTTAATTCTTTCATATGACCTGATCTGAATATTACCCATGCATACATTTTTTACAAAGTTGTAAAACTGTACTTGGTTAATAAGCAGGGACCATTTTACTTCCAGTTTCAAGCCTTCAGTACCACATACAATTACCCCATAGTGCTCCTAGTAACTCACTCTTCTACCAACACTACACTACTGCTGTGAGCCATAAACACCTCATTTTATATTCTCACACAGAACCAAGACACACAACATTCCGCTCAGCATAAGTCCTCCATTTACCAATCATCAACTATTAATTCAAAGTAACCTCCTAATGAATGTACCATATTGAATTCTTACTCACTGCCAAACCATCCCTTGTGTACCCAACTGCATCAGTTTTAGCAATTACAATAAAAAACAAGCATGAACCTCATTTTTTTTTATAACATCCAGTTCAATGCACCTACCTGTGTCATGTCTTATGGATGGGGAATATCATTTAACTAACCCAATCCACAGCTAATTTGACTGTTGCTTCAAGTGACTGCCAACTAACACTGGGTTTAGTGAACTGATATTATAGCTGTATACACCGCTTCATATTTTGCTTAGGCATAATCCTACATTTCTCTGTACCAACATCAGTAATACTTTTTTTGCATAATTTACTGCAATTTACACTATAATTTTATACTTGCACTGGAGCTTTTCAACCTGTGCCTCCATGGAAAAATATTCCAAAACTCATGTGGACAACCCAATAAACAACACACATATGCACACATACTAAAATATTCTTGCTACGTGTGTTTGTCAAAGAAGAAAAGGCCAACGATGGGGACAAGTTGGGGGCATCTTCCAGTGCAGCAACAATCTTATTATTCAACTATCTACAGTCATATAATGAGTACTCCAGGCAGATGAATCATGTTCATGGTAAGGATCACTGTGGAATTAACATTCCAAAAAATATGGAAGATTTTGTCTAAATCAGTTGCCAAAGGAGCTCAGACCAGGTCTTTGAAGAGCCAAGCAGCAAAACCAGCTCTGTTCTACCCAGAATGAAGGTTCAGTTTGCAGTGCATGGAGAAGGTACAATTAGAGGTTCAAAAGGCCGTCTCAGACAGTCCTACAGACAAATTCTCAAAGGCTGCTGTACTGGCAAGTGCCTCGTTGGAGTGGAGTTTGACCTGGCCTTACAAAGCCTTCCCATGGTAGATATAACAAAATTGTTTACCAACCACTTGAAGGGAGTTTTCTGGACTCTCATCTGTCATATGCTGAAGTAAGACTCTCGGAGAGGTACTGCAAGATAATGAGAGTAGAAGCATATGCTGCGTCTGCATGTCTGATGATACACCAAAGGACTGGTTCCACTTACTCAAGTAACATTTACGGATGCTAGGTCTTCTACACTCCTAGAGAATAAATACCACCTCTTGGAGGAGCTGTTTTGGGAAAATAAAGTGAACTAACCCATGCACAAAGACTGAGACTCAAAGCTATGAAAGGACCTGTTGGATCAAGAGCAAGCTGTGGTCAGGGAGGGCTAGTGAGTCTTGTCCGCTAATCTACATGAGATGGTGAACTATAGGACTATCAGAAAAACTCTTGATTCTTGCCTTCAGATTCACCTTTGGGATGAGTGGGCTGACAAAGTAGTATATGGACATCCTTGGCTGCAAGGGATGGAAAAAGCATTTACTACCCAAGCTCTCCTACATGCAGGAAAGTATGGAACAGAATCTGTGCACCCGAAAGCTATTCTAGGAAAAAAGTTAATGTACTTATCATAACATTCCAGGTGAGTTGTTGCTTTTCATTTGTCTTCAACCAGTGGGAATACGGATCAGGGACGGATCCGACTTGGCCATATTTTCCGGCATTCGATCAAAGCTCCTCCCCTATCCATAAGGCTCCTGTCTCCCTCATCCCCTCAGATAGAGTTTGCTGACGACCGCAGCATCCCAACCTAAAAGCCATACACCTTTGTCGGCAGTACCCTGACAGCATCATAGGAAATACAAAGACTTGCCAAAGTAAGGGCTATGCCTCTTCTGTCTGGTCTACCACACAGCCCACATAAGGTAGGGGGAAGGAGGGAGGGGCGGTTGAAGACAAAAGGAAAGCAACAACTCAAATAGAACGTTATGGTGAGTACATAACTTTTTTTTTTTTTTTTCTGAAGTAATTGTTTTCATTGGCTCTTCAACCTGTGGGACAGTGTCCCCAGCTACCAAAAAATCCTGGGAGTTCCTCATGGAAGGATATTCCGGAGCACAGCAAAGCCAAAGGATGCCCTGCCTTTGGACAGGAGATCCAACTTATAGTGAGAAATAAACATGTACGAAGATGCCAAAGTAGCTACAGAGCAAATGTCATCCAGAGAGACACTAGACCTAAAGGCTGCTGAAGTAGCCATAGACCTAGTACAGTGTACCTTGACCAGACCTGGTGGAGATAATCCTTTGGCTGTAAACGCCAGAGCTACACACTGACAGATCCAACGAGCAATGGTCACCTTTGACACGTTTCCCTAAGAAAGGCTTAGAAAAGGAAATAGAGTTGATCAGACGTACAAAACAAATTTGTTCTATGCAAATAAAATGCAATTGTCTATGAACATCAAGCAAATGCAGTTTACACTCTCCCTTATTCTGGAAGTTTGGAAAGAAAACAGGAAGATTAATCTCATTAATGTTTGATTTCGAAGCCACTTCTGGAAGGAATGAAGGATTACTGTGTAAGGACACCCTGTCTCTATGGTACACCATATAAGGGGGCTTAACAGATGAGGCCTGAAGCTGAGACACCCTTTTAGCTGAGGTAACAGCAATCAGAAAAGCTGTCTTCCAAGACAGAAACTGCAAATCCACTGTACCTCCGGGTTGAAAGGGGGAAGAAACCAAGCCTTGAAGGACAAGAGTAAGATCCCAATGAGGCATTGGGACCTTGACTGGAGGCCTAAGTAAAGGTACCTTTCAAAAAGGCTTTCACAAAGCTTTGAAGAAGCCAGGGAAGCCAAATTATTTCCTACATGAAAGTTAGAAATAGCTGTCAGCTGAACCTTAACCATAGAAAAGCTGTCACCCTGCTGAAAAACATCTGCCAGAAAGTCTAAGATGGCAAGAACTGGAGCAGTGAAAGGGTCCAAGTCATGCTGATACACCCAAATTGAAAAATGTTTCCACTTATTAGAATAGACCTTCTTAGTGGACGATTTAGGAGCCGCTACCAAAATCTTTTGAACCGGAGAAGACAGCCCAGGCGTCCTATCACTGGAACTGGAGCAGCCAAGCTGTGAGCTTCAGACTGACTAGATCTGGGTGTGGAAACCCTGAGGGATGCAAGATCAGATACAGAACTAGATCTAACATCCAGGGAAGACACACTACATGAGATCACAGAGAGGGGAACCATACTTGGTGAGGCCAGAAGGGGGCAATAAGGATGACTTAGCTCCCCAGCCGTCGAGCTTTCCGGATGAATTCTGGAATAAGAGGAAGTGGAGGATAAGCATACAGAAGACCGGAGGGCCAAGTATGAACCAGAGTGTCTCAGGAGGACTCCCCCAGTGAGGGGTTCAGAGCGACATGCTCGCTGCACTTAGCTTTGGAAGGAGAAGCTAAGTGATCTCAGCAAGGCTGAACCCACATTAGAAAGATTTGTTCCACTACTGAAAGATTCAGAGACCACTCATAAGGCATCAGAACAGACCTGCTGAGCCTGTCCGCCAGAATGTTGGACCTCCATGGAATGTGCGTTGCCACCAGAAAATGGCTGGTGAAGACTGCCCACTCCCACAATCTCATGACTTCATGACAAACACGACAAGACCTGGATCCCCCGTTTGCTGATGTCTCAGACTACAGACACAGCAGAAAGGTGCTTCAACAAAGTATTAGTTTAAGGGTGTGTACACTTATGCAACCAGCTTATTGTACGTTTTTTATTTTTTTATATTTTTCCCCTAACAGATTTGTTTGTTTTTCAATTGAATTGTACAGGTTATAGGTCACACTAAAGGTGGGAAAAGTTTTGAAATTATTTATCTTGGGTCTCATTTTTTTTATATCACAAAAACCTGGCATTTTAACAGGGGTGTGTACACTTTTTATATCCACTGTACATGGCTCTACTCAGCAGAAACCAACCTAGTAACCACAACTGGCAAGGTGTACAACATATGCTATTTCAAAACCCAGGATTTCGACAGAAATCAGCTAATGTCCCATTTATCTACAGTCTTGTCTGCAACAAAATTAAAAGACTGATACAAGGAAGCTAAAGCAGTAATTAATCAAACTGAAATAAATAAATAATAAATATTCTGCAAAAACCTTAGGACAGAACCTTTATAGAGAAGCAAACCCGTGGTTAGGTCTAGGAAACTTCTGCTACAGCTGGTTCTGTATTACAAGACACTAGGGAAAAAAGAAAGAAATTTCTCCTCACCCCTAGAGGGTGGGACGACAATCCTGACAACCCTATATGTTTATAAACATGCAAAGTCTGAACAATAATATTTTAATTTCCAAACTGTGCAGATGTACCCTACCAATGTGACATCACAAAGTCAATTCACAATATAAAACACATCTAAGTAAAGAGTTGACACCATACAGACATTTTCGATCAATCATGTCAGCTAATCTGCACAATGTTTCTGCTCCATATATTAATACGGAGCATAAACTATTTACTCTACTCTTAGTGTGTTAATCAGCAAATCTATCATCTTGTGATACACTTAAAAGTTATTTTACTAAAAGAGACCGAAAGAAAAATAAGCAAACGTTACAATCTTTATTGAAATTACTCTCCTTACTCCCTTGCCCCAGGTACTGCAGAGAGGTACCTATAGTGTGACGAGGTGAACAAGCTGACATTTGGAATTTATTCTTTCAATCATCCAGACTGCAAAGGCAACATCTCTCTCTCTCTCGCATGCACACACTTCCCAGACTAATATACAACAAAAGCACAGTCATTGCCAGAAACACAAATACTGTTGAGAAAGTGTAAAAACTGATACTATGATAAAATCTTACACAAAACCAGATGCAGCTGTAAACACCACAAAGACATTAACGTCAGACAATCTCCCCATGTCAAAGTAAAGAAAAAACAGGCTAATATTTTGCATAGGGCTGAGTTTAAGTCAGTAAGCCATGTCAAGTGATTAAGGAAACGGTTAGAAGCCCCCTTTTCAGTAAAGCAGTCTGCTGGCAGCTTTTTTTGTAGATGACCACAGAATTCCACAAATTCTCTTGACAGTCTTAATAAGTTATTTTATTCCACTGATTTTTACACGAGCCTCTTTTCTAAATCAGGATTTGTAGAGTTAACTGCCTCAACCACAACTATATTCAACACAAATTATGTGAATGGTGACATGACATAGGTCACCAGTTGCGAGTTCATAACAGAACACAGTTTATACAAAGCATTGTTTTTAACTATCTGACATGACAGGAGTTTGTCCTGTACAACTGCTAGCAAAGAGGTGAGAATTTTCCTTTTTCTCCAGTCAAAACAAATGCCCCCTTTGACTGCCAGCATCAGACAGATTTCCATGTGAAGCATCATTGATTAGTTTCAGGCATTTGCCCTTCCATAAATGTTGATATTTTACACCTCTTGAAAAGTGAATTTTCTAAATATTCTTGTTTGTTTTACTACTATACTGCACAGTGGCATATTTGAAGCTTTGTGCCAAACAGGAAGCATCAAAGATGATACCTGCTCTAGTCTGCCAGGTAACCCACAGACTTTGTTCTATTTTCCACCTAAGCAAGTCTTATCTCAACTGCAGTGAGAGGGATATCCTTGCTACACTGCCTTTGTCAGTTCCACAATGATAGTACAAAGTCTTATCTCAACTGCAGTTATAGGGATATCCTGCTACACTGCCCTTGACAATTCCATAATGGTAGTACAAAAGTCTTACATCAACTGCAGTGATAGGGATATCCTGCTACACTGCCCTTGACAGTTCCATAATGCTAGTACAAAGAATTTTACATACCATTTTTGGTGTACCTATGCAGTTCCATCAACAGTAATGTGGTCATGTTTCTTACAACCTACCTGAGGGATATCTTTCAGTTTGGGAATAAATTAAATAGAAAAGTTTTAAGAGCCACCCCATACAAAATTATCCCCATGTCAGGCAAGCATTCCAGTAATGTTACTGTTCCCCTCTTGCCAGAAAATCACAGAAGGACTAACCTGTGAGATTTTCCTGACTTATGTATTCACATACATAAAAATACACGTGTCAACCAGGTAAGTAAGCTGGGTTCAAAGACCCTTTTCAGGCATGCCTCATGTTAGTTAGCAAAAATGACAGTATTGTACAATAAAATTAACAGTCTCAGCACAGTGTTGCAGTAGTAAATAAATTAATACTGTAAAATAAGTAGCAATGATAGGTCTTCACTTTGGTGCACCAATACAGCACTGCTTCTACCAAGCAATTGTAAGACTTCTTCAGTTTCTACAACTTTTACACACAACCATTCTTAATGTCCATAAAGTGAAGTTTCCACTAAGTCTGACAAAGTGCGACCCAAAGAAGATAAAGAGATTCTGAGGCACATAGTAATTAATCATTTGGAAGTTCTTTTCTGAAAAGTTCTTTAAATCATCTATCCACAAGATACGTTTTGGAGGCTATGACTTTTGTAGTTTCTTTCAGTGTACACAGCCATCCAGCAGAGATGCATTTTTGGCCAACAATATAACCTTTTTCAAAGATATCATCATTTCAGCTGTGTATCTCAGTATGTTTTGCTGATTCAAGCAATATGCCACCAGTCAGGGATGCATCATATTCCATAAATTAATCAGAGAGCTGTTTCTAATCAGTTGCTCATTCAGTAAATATCTTCTAGCAAACGAGATGCAAAAATTTCAAGCTATACCAATTCTTGTGCACTGATGTAGCTACCTACCCTAAGATTTCAGTTGCATGCTGCATTTTTTTCCTCTGTCCACAAAACTTACAGTTTGAGTTTTTTTTTTTTTTTGAGACTAACCTACCTTGACTTAATAGCTGTGGCAGCTTCACTGAACTGGAGGCAAAGATCTTCCTTCCTCACCTCAATGATTCTATACAAGCGCAACCTTGACAACTGGATGGTTTACTGTAAATTCATCCCGGGGTGGCACCCATGTCCCTCATGGACAAGGGCAGTCGGTGCTGATCACAGAATTCTTCTGCTAACAATGACCAATAAGGTTACTCATGTTTTTACATGGCTAGGCCATTAGCCTAGTAACCTCCTATGAGCCTATAATTCTCTAACTCCTCTTCAGTTCCCTTTTCAGTGTTCTTTATCATTATTTCTGGTATGTCACTCTTAACATAATCACTTTAATTTTTACTGGCCCATTGATTGCCTACTATACTCTTGACCTTGCACAACTTGGAATGACAGACCACACACAAACACAACAGCTCCATCTTGACCAATAATAAATCTGGGTCCTTTCTTCTCTGCAATGCCAGCCTTTTTGTAGTATGCCTTGCTTACCATTTCAAGCCTTTCATAGTGCTCTCCAAATTCTATCACAACAGAGAGCTTCCGGAAACACATCACTTGTTGCACATAATGCTGAAATGCATTCTCCCTTGGTGCATGCAATGCTTAAATATGTTCTCCAGCTGTCATGCTCACTGTGATCCCTTCCACTGCAGACATCTTCTCTACGTAAACACAAGAGACACGTGGGTTTTGATTAAAAAACCAAAACTGCAGCCATAAACATTCTGCATTGCATTTTTTGCCATCAGACTCCAATCTAATGCAGTGTAACAGTCATATCTGCTACAAGTACTTTTTGTTTTGTTTTGCTTACATTCTTTCTTAGCATCTGATTCTATCTTTCTAACAGTCCACTACTCCAAGGAATATAGGCTTCTGGTGTCACAGTTTCAATACTGAAATGTACTGTAGTGTTGCTAATTACATCACTATAGAATTCTCCACCACTACAACTCAGCAACATCTGAGATGAGGCAGGTTTGCTTATTTATTTGCAGTTTTTTTTTACCAGATCAGTAATCTGGTCTGTTGACCCTTTACACTCATGACCCAGGCTCAAAGGACTGAAGACATATAAAAGTAGAATATACAAGTAGAAATTGCCATGACCATTACGCAATATTCACAGATAGTAGCCGAGTACAACCCAAGTGGAGTAAATCCAGTTACAAGAAGACAGTAACAAAAAGCTGTACAGACCTTACTAACACACAACAGGTATATCAATAGGAATGCTTATACATTCAAAGCTAATGCAAACCTAAGTGAGTAATCTAATTACTTGGCTGTGTTACCAAATGGTATCTTGAGATGAATAACACAAATGCAAATATATCAACTATGTTATGCAGATATACAACCTTGTTACATAGAATTATGCAGCTGAATACTTCAAATGTTTAATATTTTCATTTGATTAAAAATGGGAGATAGTTAACTGCAGTAATGCTGGATGGTTAATTGGGTGTTACAATTTCTATCCAGCATCACAAAAGCACTTACCTAGCAATGATCAAATTTTTTTTTTTTTACATTTTTTGATGGTGTGTTTGTGTTCATGTTTCTGACAATGAAATGTGCACATGATCAAAGATGAAGGCACCAAATGACAGGTTCAAGTGTATGCAAGTCTGTTCTGTTAACAACTGTTTCACTGTACTCTGTGGCCACAGATATGCCAATAACCAGCCTCAGCTTAAATCTGCTACGATTCAAGCAAACCCCACATGTCAATCAGTTTCAAGATACGAAGGTATTCAGGGTCTTTGTTTCCTGAACAGCAAGGCAATTTATGCAGTTTATCAACAGAAGCATGTTAAAATTGAAGATGAAGTTTCTTTAAAATTTTCTGCTTCTCTTCCCTGGTTGTCTTCTCTGAAACTGAGGACCTCATTCTTAAAGGCTCTCCTTAAGGTTTTAAGCAAGAACGATGACAGTAATGTATGAAGCTAGTGATTTCAAGAGGCACTGGTTAATTATCACTACTATTTTTCACATTTGAGACTGTTCCTGCCCTTTTTAAGGGCATTTTATTCAGCAACAAAGGTATAACAACTAGAACTAATTCTGCTTCAGTATCAGACTTAATATGTCCTCTTTTGCTGGTATTTCTAGTCTCTTGGCAGAAAGCAGAACTTTTCCATCTCCAAAAGCTGAAAGGCCTACTACTAGTTGCATCCGTTTTCAATACCTTTTCCATCCTATAATGCCTGACACAGCTGTATGAACCAATTTTCATTACAAATGATGCATGTGAACAGAGTATTAATCACAGGTGACACAAAAGTTTGTATTTCAAATTCTGTGCATGTGAAACCAAGCCTTTGGTATACATTATGCTGCATTCTTCTTCTTCAGACATTTTGCTTTTCACTCTTATATTAAAAGGTCCACCTCTGTTTGGACAGTCTTTATCCTAGTGACATATGCTTTGACATTCACCAATTTTGAATCTCTTAAAGTATTTACGCATTGCATTTGTACTTGGTAACAATGGTCTCACCAAGCTGTTCTTTCTGCCCAGCTTTCTACTTCAGATGTGCTGTGTAACTGTGTTCTGAATTAATCCTCACTTCACTGCCCAATGCCTTTTCTCCAAGTGTACTTTAGGACAGACTGTTCATGGAGGCAAAATTAAGATCAGTAAATGTTGTTAATCATACCTGTCCATCTTTCAGAGCTAAGCACGAAACATATAACAGCTTAAAAATCAAGCACTGCATCTTGCAGCACAGTATTATACTTGTGCATTTGAGTATATTTTTGTTCAGCACCAGTTGGATAATCTATTCTAAAACATAAACTGTGCATGGTTTGATAATTCAATCAAAATTAGAGTGTGATTCATAAATCCAGTCTTGATCCTCTCACAAGTCAAGCCCTGGGCAGTTTTCAAGCCATGCCCCCCACCACCACAATACACACACTTTTTTTCTTTTTCTGTACCACACAAAAAGCATATGCCCTTTTGGGTTCAGTAGAATGTAAAAAAAAAAAAAAAAAACGTGAACTGCTAAAATCAGAATGCACCAATGTCAGTACCACTCAGTTACAGCAACCTGACTGCGTACACCACACATGTCGGACTGGACAAAAAAAATTCCATAGTACATTTTTGAAAGCTGCTTTACACAAAGGCAGACTAGTCTTGCAAAGCCTGGGGGTTAGCTGTTCAAATGACATGAAGGTAAACTACTTACATCTACAAACCCTAAAGCCCCACTCAGCAGTTACAAGCTTACTATATAATCATCTGATAAAAAATACAGACTAGCCTTTTACTGTAAGAATCAGGGATAGTTCAGAACAACACAAATCCAGCTGTGTTTCACACAAATTCTTACTTGGTGAGATGAAGAAAAGGCATTTTTTTTACTGTACTTCTTTATTACTTTATGCCATGTTGCCTTCAAGACAAGTGGCAGTATTTTCTTTTGTTATAGAAGTATTTTTCAGACTACGGTGAGTTCTGGGTGATTGAGAATTCTAATGGTCAATAATAAAGCAAAGAAGGCTCAATAATACCATCCCCCATACTGGTTTTATTTCCTGCTTAGCGACACATAGGAAAGGCATCTTTTCACTTTATTTCTTCATCTTATTACATTCTGCCTCATCTCTTGAGGCTAGCAACTAATCAGGAGCAAGGAACATTCAACTATCACCCTTTTCAAGTGGATTTAAGAGGAGCAGCCGCATCTTGCCTCAATGTACGTCAGATAATGCTCAGTAGTATAAGTGAGACCTGCATTGGGATATTCAGGAATTGCAAATGGTTCACACACTTCAGCTGAATTGGTTACAATGGAACAAATGGAGGAGGTCCGTCTCAATGACTTTTTAGGTAGGGGCTTCCTGATCTTGTGTCCACACTGCAATATGTATGGCAGAAATACCTAGGACTAGGATGTTCATAAATTGACATAAAACAAGTAAGTCAGTGGATAACAGTAAGGATAATGACAGGCACATCAGGCATCTCTTCCTTAATGTAATTATCCATAAGTGTAAAGAAATGCAAACATTCCTGTATACTAAATGTGTAAACACCTGTTAGACTGATGAAATTTCAATCATGATGTGTGAAGCTGGTATTCAGATAAGGCACATTAACTACATGGACAGTAAAGTACAGTTTTGTACCTACCATAAATGTAGATGTCCGATAGATATGCAACTGCAGTCCTTACATATGGGTTGTCCTGCCTCAGGCACCCCTTCGGTCGGCCAGATTCCAAAGTCTGGGTCCGGCGTCGGCTGATGTCGCCTCTTCCCCGACGTCAGAGCGGCTGGGGTATAAAAGCATCGGCCAACGCCATCTTCTTCAGTGTTTCTTGCCCCAGATGCCAGGTGCCCTCCAAGGAAGGCTAAATTTAGTGAATGGATAAAAATTCCAGACGTGCAAAACAGTAATAAACAGATATACCATAACAGATATCCCCAGCTAATATAAAAAGGGGGGAGTGGACCCTAAAAAAGAGAATTACAGAGGGGTAGGAGGGAGGGAAAACCTGACTGCAGTTGCATATCTATCGGACATCTACATTTATGGTAGGTACAAAACTGTACTATGTCCTTCAAGAATGCAACTGCAGTCCTTACATATGGGTTGAATACCATAGCCAAGCTGGGGGTGGTAGGATCTAAGATAAGGATGGTGTAGCTAAAATGCCCTGCAGGACTGCAGAAGCAAAGCCTGCTCGGGATCTGGAATATAAAGGCAGGTTGTAATGTTTGGAAAATGTATGCACGGAGCTCCATGTAGCCGCTTCTAGAATGTCCTTTGTAGCCACCCCTCTTAGAAAAGCTGTGGAGGTGGCTGTCGCTCTGGTGGAGTGTGGCCTGATATTGGCTGGCACCCCTTTTTCATGGAAAGAGTAGCAGAATCTGATGCAGTTTCCAATCCATTTTGAAATTGTTTGTTTGGAAATTGCCTTTCCTTGTACTCCAGCAGCGTAAGCTACAAATAACTGGTCAGACTTTCTGTTGGCCTTTGTTCTGTCCAAGTAGTAGCGCAATTGCCTGTGTATGTCCAAAGTGTGCAGAAGCTTTTCTCCTTTATTTTGAGGATTGGGAAAGAAAGTAGGCAGGTGAATTGCTTGATTTAGAGAAACCCTGGATATCACTTTTGGCATGAATGAAGGATTGGTTCTTAAAGAGACTCTGTCCTGATGGAAAATGAGAAATGGAGGTACTGCCATGAGGGCCTGTATTTCCAAACCCTTCTTGCTGAAGTAATTGCCAACAGGAAAACTGTTTTCCAGGAGAGAAATTGCAATTCTGAAGATGCTGCTGGCTCAAAAGGAGGAAGAGTTAATTTTTCCAAGACGAAGTTGAGGTCCCATGCAGGCACTGGTGGTTTTCTTGGAGGTTTAATATTCTTTATTCCTCTTAGAAACTGTCTTAGCAAAGGATGTGAAAACACAAGTGGATCACAGTCGTATTTTGCTGAAATTGCTGAAGCGTGTATTTTTATGGAAGAATATGAAAGGCCATTGTGAAGCATTTCTGCCAAGTATTCTAGTATCTGTGGGATGCTCATTACTGATGCATCCTGACCCTTGTTGGCATTCCAGATGTTGAATCTCTTCCATTTGGCTGAATAAGTTTTTCTGGTGGAAGGTCTGCGTGCTTCCAGTAAGATCTCTTGAACTTTTTTGGAGAGAGAGATATGGGGAGAAGTCATGGAACTCTCCAAGCTGTCAGTTGCAATGTTTGCAGGTTGGGATGAACAGTCCTGTAATTCTGCTGAGTTATAAGCAGAGGACATTGAGGCAGGAGCCACGGCTTGGTGCGAGTTATGCTCCTTAGTAATGGATACCAGTGCTGTCTTGGCCAGTCTGGAGCTATCAAAATGCCTTTCGGTTGTTCTGCTTTGATCTTCAGTAACACCTTGGTCATTAATGGTAGAGGTGGAAATGCATAGATTGTTAGAGAATTCCAGCTGAAGGAGAGAGCATCTATTCTCCAGGCTTGAGGATGGTGTGTCCTTGAGCAGAACTTCTTCAGATGATGATTGAGGTGTGAGGCAAATAGATCTATGTCCGGCCTTCCCTATGCATGAGTTATTTGTGAAAAAATGTCCGGATGCAACATCCATTCGTGCGGGTCCATAATGTTTCTGCTTAGACTGTCCGCCAGAACATTGTCCTTGCCTGGGACAAACTGGGATTGCAGCTGTATGTTCAGTTTCAGCGACGTTTCCCAAAGAGCCCTTGTTAGTCTGCAGAGGGGTAAGAATGGGTACCTCCTTGCTTGTTTATGTACCACATAACAGTGGTGTTGTCTGTCTTTATTAGCAGATGGCCTTGCTGAAGAAATTTTCCGAAGGCCTCGATTGCATGAATCACTGCCAACATCTCTTTTTGATTGATGTGCAGATGCAATTCTCGGGGTGTCCATTGTCCTTGAATGTATCTGCCCTCCATGTGCGCCCCCCCATCCATGATCTGAGGCGTCTGATGTAATGGTTTGGCTTGCTTGAGGTTTGTTGAAAGACATGCCTTTGTTTAGCTGGCTTCCTTGTGCCCACCACAAAAATTCCTTTTGTAGACATGGAATGAGTGGAATAATTGTTTCCAAGTTGTGGCTGTGTTGAGACCATAAACTTTTTAGGTACCATTGTAGTTTTCTCATGTGTAGTCTTGCCAGTGGAATCAGAAGAATGCAAGATGCCATGAAACCCAGGGCCTGTAGGATTTTCCTTGCAGTCATCTGGGTCTGCTTTGCTAGGCTTTTGAAGTAATCTGGTAATTGTTCTTGTTTTTCTTCTGTGAGGAAAGCCATTTGTGAGTTTGTGTCCAGTTTGGCTCCTAGAAAAATTATTTGTTGGGATGGCAGTAGTCTTGATTTTTGAATGTTGACTGTGTATCCCAAAGCCTGTAGTAAGTGAATGACATAGTCCAAGTGTCTTATCAAGGCTTGCTTGCTGTCCGCTTGTATAAGGCAGTCGTCCAGGTAAGGATATATAGGTATCCCCTGTAATCTGCAATGTGCAATTACTGATGCCAGGCATTTCGTGAATACTCTGGGCACAGTAGATAAGCCAAAAGGCAATGCTGAGAATTGATAATGCTCTGACCCTGCAAGAAATCTGAGGTATCTTCTGCAGCTGTGTCTGATTGGGACATGCAGGTATGCCTCCTTGAGGTCCAGAGTAACCAGCCAAGACCCCTTGCCCAGCATGGGAAGAAGTTGCTGTAACGACAGCATTTTGAATTTTGGCACAATGAGAAAAGTGTTTAGAGCGGACAAGTCCAGTATAGGTCTCCATTGCTTTTCTTTTCTTGGAACAAGGAACAGTCTTGAGTAGAATCCCTGGCCTTGTTCCTGAGGAGGAACCTTTTCTATTGCTTTGATTTGTAGCAGCTTTGAAACTTGTATGAGTGCCTCTGCCCTTTGATTTTGTGGCAGGTTTGGCATGCCTTGTCTTGTTGGTAAGGTATGGAAGTGGAACCTGTAACCTTTGTCTATTATGTCCAAAATCCATTTGTCCTTTGTAAAAACGTGCCAATTTTTTGAAAATAAAGATAATTTTCCGCCTAAAGGTACTTCTCTTTGAGCCTTGGTCGGCGGTGTCAAAGTTAAGTCATTGTGATTGTCCCTGTGGAGCAGTAGAAGTCCCTACTCCACTTCTCTGATTAGTTGGTTGCCATTGGCGGCCCCTGTAGGAGCCTCGGTATTGCCCTCTACCTCGAGCACGCCTGTTTTTTCCCCTTTGGAACTTGTCAGTGTCTGGAAAGGACCAATTCTTCGAAGGCCAATTTCTACTGAACCTTGGTGGCTGAACCTGGAGGAAATCTTTGACTGTTTGTACTGATTTAGCCTTTTCCTCAATTGATTTCAACACACCCTGTGCATTAGCACCAAATAGCTTGTCTTTTTCCAGAGGTGCATCTAGAAGCTTTACTTTAACATGATCTGGCAATGTCTGTTCTTTCAACCAAGCATGTCTACGTATGATGGCCCCTGTCATAGCTGCCCTACATGAAGCTTCCAATGCATCATAACCACACTGAAGAAAATGATTGCTAACCTGCTGAGTATTGTGAACCAAATCCTGCAAGGCCTTTCTATCTAAAGGCTCAGGAGAGGCTAACTTTTTCTGCAAATCATCCATCAAGAAATCCTGATATTGAAACATATGAAAAAGACAGTTAAGTGCCCTCATGGCAAGGGTGGATGAGGTATAAACTTTTTTACCCCACCTCTCCAGGGACCTAGATTCCCTGTCTGCGGGCAAAGGATTTTTGGCCGTGGAAGTGGCCACTCCTTTGGGCCCCTGAGAAATAGTTTCTAGATCAACAGAGTGTGCCTTAAAGAGATGTTTATGAGTTTCAGGAACCCTGTAATATCTGTCTGGCTTGACAGGAGCAGGAGGGAGAGAATCAGAAGTACTGGAGTCTGCGAACACATCATCCAATACATCTGACACTGGGGGTAGAGCTAAAGGCCTGTGCTGGGGTAACTTAAGGAAAGTCCGAAGCCTTTTCCTGGAGTCGGAGAAATCCTGGCCCTGCCACTGAAAATGCTCTCTCATGGAGTGGAGAGTTTCCCCGAAAGAAATATCCTCAGGAGGAGAGGCAGAGGGAATGGATTAATCAGCATCAGAATCCTCGTAGGCCAGGAAGGATTCTTCCTGGGAATCTGAAAGGCCTGACTCACCAGAGGCTTCATCTGAGGAAAGGGTATCTGCCTGCTCAACCCTAGGCCTTTTGTCTGAAGGCAGCTGAGAACCTCTGTCTGGATGAGCCTGAGAGCCCCTGATTAAAGAAATTAGATCTGCAGCTAAAGTCATGATCTGTTTATCAGAAGTGGGACCCTGTGAAAAAGATTTAGGAGGGTGAGACTTAGCCTGGCTGGCAGCCTTAGCACGTGTGTAGGCCTTGATGGACATAGACACAGGAGGCCTAGCTGCCCCACGTGCTGGAGTAACTTTGTCCACTGGTATGGTGTCAGGCAAATCTTGGGCTTCGGTTTCAGGAGGAAAATCAACAACCGGCACCGGGGTAGCCTCCGGGACCGATGTGTGCGGTAAAGCGGTGTCGTCGGCCTGGAGCGGTTGAATTACCGATGCACTCGCGGTAGGCTTTAGCGTGGTGTCGGTGGAAGTGGCAGGCCGCGAATGTCGGTCACGGTCCTTCCGTTTTTTGGAAATATGTCCTGTCGGTAGTTCCAACGGCATGATATAGGAGTAATTTTCCCCAAAAAAGTCTTCAGCAAATTCTGCCCGGCGTCTAAGTGTGCGCTTATTGATGCAAGCACAGGCAGCACAGGCCGAGACGTCGTGGTCTGGGCCGAGGCAGGGAAGGCAGTAAGAATGGAAGCCCTTATGAGGTATTTGTTTACCACAAGACAAGCAATTATTAACTTTTGCAGTTTTATCTGACATCGCTGAGGCAAGAAAAGGTTCCCCAATGGGGTACTTAGCTTTTTGATGACTTCGGATCTGAAAACACAGGAGCTGGCCGACCGGCACTTGCGAACTGCTTCTGCTTCGGGCACCGTGCGGCAAGAAAGACTGGAGAAGATGGCGTCGGCTGATGCTTTTATACCCCAGCCGCTCTGACGTCGGGGAAGAGGCGACATCAGCCGACGCCGGACCCAGAGTTTGGAATCCGGCCGACCGAAGGGCTGCCTGAGGCAGGACAACCCATATGTCAGGACTGCAGTTGCATTCTTGAAGGACATCATGGTTTAAGGATAAAAATAAACCACTGACCATTACAGGTTTCAAGGGGCACCGTATATTTTGATCAGATAAAGGGGGACAAGGTATATTGTCTACCTATCAACTAGATTTAGTTTGGACATTAGTGAATCTTATAATTTTATGAACTTCTTTTGGTCAGAGTTTTGAAGGGAAGTGCTATAGGGAGATTGTCCTTTTCTATTGGTCTCCCACTTCAAGAACAGACAATGACATGATGCATGGCACATGTTTTCAGAACTGTTTCAGTAATGCATGTGACGTTATTGCTGATGATATCAATACTCAAGGACAGGAAACGTGTTTAAATGACATTATTAAAAAAAAGTCTGCTGAATAAACCAGAATGAGTAATAGTTTAGCTGTAATCTGGGTTAATAGCACACCTGAAGTTACTAAGTGTGTAGCTGGACACAAATTTGACTCATAAGGCCATTACTGTATTACTTGTGAAGTGAAGATACCAAAGGCCAAAGAGCCTATCGAAGAGGCAGCTTGTAGGAAATTCTACAGTTCAGAGTTTGTAACTAAAAATTGTGAAATTAGGGCTTGGGATTGACAGATGATAATGAATGACTGGGGTAATTTTTTTTTAAATAAATAATCTTATTAATAAATATGTTCCCACTGGGAACACAAAATCAAGGAAGAACAGATTTTCACCCTGGTGGTCATACTAGAATCCTTTATAAGTGCAATCTATGTGCATCTACAGGGATGCATGGATTGAGCCATCCCAAGTAAAACCAAGACTCACCCCTCCAAAAAGAGGAAACCAGTCTGGTGGTCCCTGGCCATAAATAAGCTCTACAACAGAAGGAGGAAACTACTACATGATAGAGCAAAGTCCCAAAAAGGAAAGGCATCACTGATCAATATCAGCAAGAAACTACGATCCCTCAAAATCATCCAAGGCCAGTTTCGAAAGAAAAATTGCCAAGGACTCTAAAGAAAACCACAAAGTCTTCTTTAGCTATGTCAAAAATACAGGTGGCAACTCTCAGATATGCTCTGAGCTAGTGCAAAATGGCAAAAAATACACTAAACCAACTGACATTGCCAACATCCTGGCTGACAAATTCAGTGCAAACTTCACCCCCCCTCACCCCCAAAAGGGCCAGTGCCCATCCTAGAAGACTGCAGAGCCCCAGACATCACGGACATGCAGGTAAAAACAGCCATCTCCAAAGCTAAGAACACAGCATCAATCCGACCGGATTGTGTCCAAGGCTGCTTCTTACACGAGCTCCAAAAGGAACTAAACCCTCACCTAAATTCACTGTTCAGATTCAGACTTACCACAGTCTATGTACCCAAAGAATAGCGTACAGCAACAGTCATCCTGCTCCACAAAGGTGGTGCCACAAGAGAACCTGGGAACTATCGTCCTATAAGGCTGATTAGCCTGGTCTGCAAAGCTATGGAGCGAATCATCACGGAACTCAAACAGAGACATTGGGAACCTCCAGACACTGGACCCTACCCAATTCGGCTTTGTTAAAGGCAGATCCTGCCTCCTAAATCTAGTTGACTTCTTTGAAACAGTTACCAAGGCCATAGATGAAGGAAAGGTAGTCCACACAGCCTACCTGGACCTCGCTAAGGCCTTCAACACCATTCCCCACTCTGGCATCATAGACAAGCTCACCAGCTTGAACATTAACCCCCTATGTCACGAGATGGGTGGCCAACTGGCTCACGGATAGAACACACATGGTCAGAGTTGCGGGTGCCATGTCCGACTCTAAACCAGTTACAAGTGGCGTCCCACTGGGCTTGGTCCTGGGACCCCTCCTGTTCGGTATATACTTCGATGAGGTACAGACAAGCATGGGAGGACTATGGATGACCAAGTTCGCAGATGACTGCAAACTGGGGGCCATAATCGACTCTCCGGCTGACACAGACATCCTCCAGAAGGGTCTTACAGAGACAGATACCTGGTGTCAAAGCCATAACCTCAACTGAATGCAAAAAATGCATAGTCATCCCCTTTGGGAAAAACTAAGTGCCCACAAATTACCACATAGATGGTAATCCACTAAGTATGAAAAATGTAATTAGGGACCTGGGGACACAGGTAGATAGCAACCTCTCCTTTGATAATCACATTGCCAAAGTGGTTAGAAATTTCTTCTATGTAGCCCACCTAATCACGAAAGGGTTCACCTCTAGATCAAGAGAGGTCATTGTGCCCCTCTACTCATCACTCATTAGGCCCATAATACAGTACAATGCCCCATTTGGTATGTACCTTACTCGACACCTGCAACAGCTGGAAAGACCGCAGAAATACCTCACCAAGAGGATCATGGGCCTCAAAAAGATGCCCTATGTAGCTCGACTAAAGAAACTCCAACTCTACTCGGTTGCTTACCGTCTGCTCAGAGGTGATCTATGACTGGCGTATAAGGCCATGTCCAACCCGGAATTAATGGACATGCTCCACCTCAAGAAAACCCAATCTCTTAGAGCCACATGCTCCAGTGAATTAAACCTCAGCACAACAATAAACAGGACATGCTGGAGGGATAGATTCCTGTCCCATGGACTTCCCTCGCTCTGGAATAGAATCCCAGTTTATGTTAGGCAGAGCCCCTCGCTGACCCTCTTCCAAGAGGAATCATGACGAGTGGATGGGAAATCGTAAATTTACCCCTGGGATCACTTCAGTGGCCCTGCTAGACAGAGGCCCAGGAAACTAATTTAAAAGGGAGGTGAAAGCCAACACATTCTGGCTAGGCTTATAAATGCCTTTGGGCAGATAGCCTAGTACCTACCTATGAACCTATATATGCTGACTAAAATAAGCAAAAAGGATTGTGGCTGAAATCCATGGAGTTCCCAAATGCCAAAAATAAACCTGAATGGATAAACAGAAATTATTCGGAAGAAGAGTTAGAACAGCAAACTATGGCTAAGAAAGTACAGTTGTGTAGATTTACCATAAATGTAGATGTTAGAGTGTATTCCCTGTTGCAGTCCTAACCAATGGGTTATCCGGCTCCCGGTAGCCCTCAATCGGCCAGAATACCAAAGGTAAGTAAATAGGACGTCGGCTGTCATCAGTTGTAAAGGACGTCAGGACGTCCGATACAAAAGGAGGCAGCCAACGTCACTTCCTCAGTCTTTCTTGCCATAACAGTCAGAGGCTCCCAGAAAACAAGGCTTAAACCAAAAGCAATTTTGGCAAATTATATCAAATTTAGCCTGTACCTTAGGAAAAAAGAACAAGAGGGGACCAAAAAGGGAGAAGGAGGGAGGGAAAAGTACAGTTTTGTACCTACTATAAATGTCGATGTTTGAGTGTACACCCTGCTGCAGTCATCACACTTGGGGTTATCTTGTCGTCAGGCGGTCCCGCAGTCGACCTGAATTCCAAAGTCTTGGTCCGGCGTCGGTTGCTGTCGCTTCTTCCCTGACGTCGGTGTGCCAGGGGTATATATAATGCATCCAACGCCATTTTCTTCAGTTTTTCTTGCCCCAGATGTCAGGTGCCCCCAAAAAGGTGGTCAGTAATTAGTACCAATCTAAGACATTTAGCACAAACGCAACATCCCTCCAGCTATAAGCAAATACATCAGAAAGGTATTGTAAAGATTTAGTCAGTTAGGTCAGAGGGGATGGAGGGAGGGTAACCTGGACTGCAGCAGGGTGTACACTCGAACATCTACATTTATGGTAGGTACAAAACTGTACTATGTTCATCGTGTCACCCTGCTGCAGTCATCACACTTGGGTAGAATCCCAAAGCTAAGGATGGGAGGAGGAGTCAAAGAGGGTTAGAGGAGGCTAGAAGGCCCTGCAGAACTGCAGTGGCGAAGCCAGCTCTAGTCTTAGAGTAAAGTGGTAAGTGGTAGTGTTTGGTGAAGGTGTGTACTGAACTCCAGGTTGCAGCTTCCTAAATATCCTTGGTTGGCACCCCCCTGAGGAAGGCTGTAGATATAGCTGCTGCCCTGGTAGAGTGGGGCCTTATGGTAGCAGGAACTGGTTTTCCATGATTGGAACAGCAAAAGTGAATGCAATGTCCTATCCATTTGGAAATGGTCTGTTTTTGATATAGCCTTCCCTTGCGAAGCTGCAGCATAGGATACAAAGAGGTGGTCAGATTTTCTGAAAACCTTAGTTTTATCCAAGTAGTAACGAAGTTGCCTGTGAATGTCCAAGGAATGCAGGAGTCTTTCTCCTTTGTTCTGTGGATTTGGAAAGGTGGGTAAGTGGATGGTTCGATTTAAAGCCACACTGGATACCACCTTAGGCATGAAGGAAGGATTAGTTCGTAGAGAAACTCTGTCTTGATGGAAAATGAGGAAAGGTTCCACTGCCATTAGTGCCTGCAGCTCTGAGACTGTTCTGGCTGAAGTTATTGCTAGCAGCAGGGCAGTCTTCCATGATATAAACTTTAAATTAGCAGAGAAAGCTGGTTCAAAGGGAGGTAGCGTAAGTTTTTCCAGAACAAAGTTGAGGTCCCAGGTTGGTGTAGGTGCTCTCCTGGGGGGCCTAATGTTTTTTGCCCCTTTGAGGAACTGCCTTAGACGTGGATGTGAAAATAAGGGTGGATCCGTGTTGTAGTGGGCTGAAATAGCTGATGCGTGGATTTTAATGGATGAAAAAGAACGTTCTTTGTGCAACATCTCAGTTAAATACTGTAGAATCTGAGGCATGTGAGGCCGAAGGGTATTTTGGCCTTTAGCTTGGTTCCAGGCGCAAAACCTTTTCCATTTGTCCGAGTAGGCCTTCCTGGTGCTGGGCCTCCTACCTTCCAGAATAACATCCATAACTGCTTGAGAAACAGGAGGTGGCTGGATGCTTAGGTGATTTGCCATGCAGCCAAATTTAAGGTTTTGAGCTGGCTGTGTAGAATCTGATTGTTTTGCTGTGTGAGCAAATGGGCAATTTGTGGTAAAATCCAAGGTGGGCCCTGGGCCATATTCCTTAATAGTGGGTGCCAGTGCTGGCGTGGCCAGTCTGGGGCTATGAGTATCAGTCGTGGTCTCTCCTTTCTGACTTTCAGAAGCACCTTTGAGAGAAGAGGCAATGGAGGGAAGGCATATACTGTCAGGTTTTTCCAACTAAATGAAAGTGCGTCCACTTTCCAAGCTTGATGGTGAAGTGTCCTTGTACAAAATTTTGTTAGCTGATAGTTTTGGGGGCTGGCAAACAGGTCTATGTCTGGGAGGCCCCATTTTTGAGTTATCATTGCAAATACTTGTGGATCCAGTTTACACTCGTGGGGATCCATGATGTTTCTGCTGAGGTCGTCTGCCAATGTGTTCTTTTTTCCTGGCAGGAATTGAGCTTGTAGCTGAACTTGGTAAGCCAGTGCTGTGTTCCACAAGGTCATTGCTTGCCTGCATAGAGGGTAGGAGTGTGTACCCCCTTGTTTGTTTATGTATCACATTACTGTGGTGTTGTCCGTCCTTATTGTAAGTTGTCCTGGATGTAAGAGGTTCTTGAAGGCTGTCAGAGCATTCTGTACAGCTAGCACCTCTTTTTGATTAATGTGCAGATTCCTTTGATCTGCAGTCCATATGCCTTGAACGCACTGTCCTGCCATGTGTGCCCCCCAGGCGTAGTCCGATGCATCTGTTGTCATAGATTGCCTGGCTGGGGGCAAGGTGAAAGGCTGACCCTTGTTGAGGTGACATGCCTGTGACCACCACAGAAACTCTTGTTGAAGGCAGGGAATGAGAGATATTGTGTCCAAGCTGTGGCTGTGTTGAGACCATACGCTTTTTAGGTACCACTGTAATTTCCTCATATGCAGCTTTGCAAATGGTATTAGTAGTATGCAAGATGCCATGAAGCCCAAGGCCTGCAGAATTTTTCTTGCAGGGAGTTGGGTCTTTGTTGCCATTGTTTTGAAATATTGAGTCAGTTGTAGTTGTTTGTCTGGCGTCAGATAAGCCTTCTGGGCCATTGTATTCAAGCTGGCACCCAGGAATGTCATATTTTGTGAGGGTACTAGTTTTAATTTCTTTTCGTTTACTGTGTACCCCAGGCAACTTAGAAGATGTTTTACAAAAGCCAGATGTTGTAAGAGGATGTCCTTGCTTTCTGCTTGGATGAGGCAGTCGTCCAGGTATGGGTATATTTGAATTCCTCTTTGTCTGCAGTACGCAATTACTGGTGCCAGACATTTTGTGAAGACCCTGGACGCAGTGGATAAGCCAAAGGGCAGTGCAGAGAATTGGTAATGGGTTGAACCTGCAATGAAACGGAGGTATCTTCTGCAACTTTGTCTGACAGGGACATGCAGGTATGCCTCCTTGAGGTCCAACGTTACTAGCCATGCTTTCTTGCCCAACATGGGAAGAAGCTGCTGTAGTGTTAGCAGCTTGAATTTGGGTACTTGTAAGAAGGTGTTTAGAATTGAAAGGTCCAGAATTGGTCGCCAGGCATTGTCCTTTCTGGGGACTAGAAAGAGTCTTGAGTAAAATCCTTGGCCCTGCTCCCGTGTAGGTACCAGCTGAATGGCTCTCATGTCCATGAGAGCTGTAATTTGTTTTTATGCCTCTGCCCATTGATTTTGTGGCAGGTTTGGCATTCCTCTTTTCGTAGGCAAGGTGTGGAAATGGAATCTGTATCCTCGTGAAATTATGTCTAGGACCCATTTGTCCTTTGTGACGATGTGCCAGTTGTCTGAAAAAAATGCTAATTTTCCTCTTGGAAAGTTGGACTTGGGAATCCTGCTTGGCCATATGAGGTTTAAGTCATTCAGTTTGTCTTCTAGTAGTTTGGGGCCTGTCTTCCTGTGTTGCAGTGCCCCATTGTCGAGGTTTGTAGTGGGCTTGTGGTTGTCCTCTGCCTCTTGGGCGTCTGTATTTACCCCTCTGTGGTCTGTCAGTAGCTGGAAAGGACCAATTTTTTGTTGGCCAATTTCTGCTGAAGCGAGGGGGCTGTACCTGTAGAAAATCTTTGACCGTCTGCATAGATTTTGCCTTATCCTCCATTTTCTTTAAGACTTCTTCTGCTTTAACTCCAAATAGAACATCCTGCTGTAAGGGTGCATCTAGAAGCTTTGCTTTAACATGATCAGGCAGAGTTTGTTCCTTTAACCAAGCATGCCTATATAACAGACCCAGTAACAGCTGCTCTGCAGGAAGCCTCCAAAGAATCAAATCCACATTGTAAAGTATGTTTGCCCACCTGTTCAGCTCCATGCAATAGATCCTGCATTTCTTTCAATTCAGACTGTTGAGGGAGCGTGCTCATTTTTTGTCTTAATTGAGACATCAGAAATTGCTGGTATTTTAGCATGTGAAATTGACAATTTAGTGCTCTCATAGCTAGAGTGGCTGAGGTGTAAACCTTTTTCCCCCACCTGTCTAGTGCTCTGGAGTCCCTTTCAGAGGGTACAGGATTTTTCGCCATAGAAGCCTTAGCTCCTTTGGGACCCTGGGTGATAGTCTCTGGATCAGCAACAGGGCTTTTATAAAGGAATTTGTGGGAGTCGGGCACTCTATAATATCTGCCTGGTTTGGCTGGAGCACGAGGCAGAGAATCTGGATTCAAACTAGATTCTAAGTAAACATCATCCACAATGTCTAAAACTGGGGGGGTAGCAAGAGGTCTGTGCTGGGGGAGTAAAATAAACTCTCTGAGCCTTTTCTTTGAGTCAGAGTAGTCCTGACTTTCCCAGTGAAAATGTTCCCTCATAGTGTGTAAAGTTTCCCCAAAGGAGTAGTCTTCAGGGGGAGAAGCTGAGGGAATCCTCAGCATCAGAATCTTCATAGGGGGGGAAAAAAGAGTAATCTTGGTCCTCAGAGGAGTCTGAGGAAAGAGACACTTGATCAGAGGAGGCATAATCTTCCTCATGTCTAGGCCTTTTGTCGGGGGGGGGGGGTTGGGAACCCCTGATTAAAGAGATCAAATCTTCAGCCATTTTAAGCATCTGTTTCTTAGGCATGGGGCCTTGAACTGGAGACTGAAGTGCAGTCTTTTTTGGTTTAATAGGAGTCTTAAGCTTAGGATACGTTTTTATGGTGAGCGTAGTCAGTCTGAAGACACCTTCAGAAACCAAAGGTGTTTCTGCAACACCGACATCTGTTTCTGCAGTGTCGTCGGTAGGGGCTAAAGAAAATGGCTGCGTCGGCCTAGCACTCTCCGCCAAAGGCTCCGAAGTGGTCTCGGGTTCCAAATCTGCGGTAGCCAGGGGCTAGTTGGTTGCTCCGACGGCATTGTGCAGTTAAATTTTCTACCGAAGTAGTGTTGTGCGAAATCATAGCGTCTTTTTATAGTACGCTTATTGAACCTAGCACAGATGTGACAACCAGTGACATCGTGGTCTGAGCCTAGGCAAGGTATACAGTAAGAATGAAAATCCTTATGAGGTATTTGCATCCCACAAGAAATACAATTGTTAAACTTTTTTCTGACATCGGTCTGAGGCAAGAAAAGTTTCCCCGATGGGGTACTTAGCTTTATTGAAGACTTCGGATCTGAAATTCAACTTCGAAAACCGGGCACCGCGCGGCAAGAAAGACTGAAGAAAATGGCGTCGGATGCATTATATATACCCCTGGCGCACTGACGTCAGGGAAGAAGCGACAGCAACCGACGCCGTACCAAGACTTTGGAATTCAGGCCGACTGCGGGACCACCTGACGACAAGATAACCCCAAGTGTGATGACTGCAGCAGGGTAACACGATGAACATCCAGGACTGCAACAGTGAATACACTCGAACATCTACATTTATGGTAAGTGTACACAACTGTACTATGTTCATCATGTTTCATTGTTGCAGTCCTAACCAATGGGTTCATTACCAAAGCCCAGAGAAAAGGGAGGAGGAACCGACAGAATCAAGGACTGGAAATAATGCCCTGCAGAACAGCAGTAGCAAACCCTGCCCTGGCTCTAGACAACAAAGGCAAATTATAATGCTTTGTGAAAGTGTGAACAGAAGACCACGTGGCAGCCTCCAAAATGTCTTTAGTAGGGACACCGCTTAAAAAGGCTGCAGAAGTGGAAGCTGCTCTAGTTGAGTGGGTCGTAACCCCTTGAGGAGGAACCTTGCCATGAAAGGAGTAACAAAGAGGGATACAATGTGCAATCCATTTACAAATGGTTTGCGTAAAAATAGCCTTGCCCTGGGCTCCAGGGGCAAAACTGACCAATAACTGTGCTGATTTCCAAAGGTCTTTAGCCCTGCCCAGGTAAAACCTGAGCTGTCTGTGCACATCAAGAGAATGTACGATCCTTTCACCTCTATTTCAAGGATTAGGAAAGAAGGTAGGAAAGTGTATGGACTGATTAAGAGTCAGACTAGAAACCACCTTAGGCATAAAGGAGGGGTTGGTTCTTGGAGAGACCTATCTGTATGGAAAATAAGAAAGGGCTTCGCAGCCATCAAAGCTTGCAGTTTCGAAACCCTCCTTGCTGAAGTTATAGCCAAGAGGAAGGCAGTCTTCCAAGAGAGAAACTTTAAATCTGCATTGGCAGCTGGCTCAAAAGGAGGAAGAGCGAGTTTCTCTAAAACAAAATTAAGATCCCAGGCTGGAGTAGGTGACTTCTGGGAGGTTTTAAGTTGCAAGCACCTCTGAGAAACATTTTCATCAGGGGATGAGAGAAAATGGGTTGTTCAAAAGAACAATGAACAGAAATGGCTGAAGCATGGATCTTGACAGAGGAAAAAGAAAGACCACCCTGAAGCAAATCAGTCAGGTATTCCAGGATCAGAGGAAGGGTAGGCTGAGAAGAAGATTCCCCTCTAGTCTTCATCCAGTAAGAGAATATTTCCTATTTGCCAGCGTAGGACTTCCTGGCCTCCCTCAGCACATCAACCACCTGCTGGGAAAGGGAAGAAGAAAAGGAGGAGTCATACAATGAGCCAAGATGTCAAATGTACAGACTGAAGAGGATGCAGAATGTTTCCCCCTTCCTGAACCAAAAGATCTGGCTTCAGAGGAAGATGCCAAGGAGGAGGTTGGGAGAGACTGCAAAGCAGTGGATACCAGTGCTGTCTGGGCCAGTCCGGAGCTATGAGAACAGCCCATGGTCGTTCGTCCCTGATCTTCAGTAGTACTCTGGGAAGAAGAGAAAGAGGACAGAAGGCATAAACTGACAGAAGCGTCCAAAGGAAGAACAGAGCATCCACTCTCCAGGCTCTGCTGTGATGCTGTCTGGTGCATAAAAATAGGTAGAAGATGGTTGTCTGGGAAGGAGAAAAGATCCACCTGCGGTGTGTCCCAACGCTGAATGATGCTGTAAAAGACTGCTCTGTTCAGCTGCCACTCGTGAGGATCCAGGGTTTGTCTGCTCAACTGGTCTGCTAAAACACTGAGCCTTCCTGGAAGAAATTGAGCTAGGAGATGCAGGCCCAGGGATGCTGCTATGGGCCAACAATTCATGCTCTGGATGCACAGGGGGTAAGAATGAGTCCCTCCCTGCTTGTTGATGTATCACATGACTGTGGTGTTGTCTGTTCTGACGAGCAAGGTCCCTGGAGAAAGAAGATGCTTGAAAGCTAGTAAGGCCTACTGAACTGCTATCAACTCCTTTAGATTTATGTGCAGGTGCATCTGCTGAGCATTCCAACGTCCCTGTATGCATCTGCCATCCAGGTGTGCTCCCCATGCGTAGTCCGATGCATCTGGTAAGAACTTGATTGGTAGGGATGAAAAGGCATGCCTTTGTTTTGTAGACAGGCTGTTGCCCACCATAGAAACTCTGTCTGCAGACATGAAAGCAGAGGAATCATCATATCCAGGTCTTGTGTGTGTTGACACCAAATGTTTTTGAGGTACCATTGCAATTTCCTCATATGCAGTCTTGCATATGGAATCATGAGATTGCAAGAGGCCATGTACCCAGAGCTTGCAGGTATTTCTTCCTTGCAGGGAGCTGGGAAAGGCTTGCCAAGTCCTTGAAGTAAACTAAAAGAGTTGTCTGCTTCTCCTGGGAGAGAGATATCATCTGGGCGGCTGTGTTCAGACTCGCTCCCAGAAATGTTATCTCCTTGGATGACACCAGTTTTGATTTTTCCTCGTTGAGAGTGTAACCCAGGGAAGAGAGAAGAGTCTTTACGAATCCTAGATCCTTTAATAGCTGTTCCTGAGAATTTGCTTGAATTAGACAGTCGTCCAAGTATGGATAAATCTGAATTTTCTTCTGCCTGCAAAATGCAATGACTGGAGCCAGGCACTTTGTGAAAACTCTGGGACCAGTAGATAAGCCAAAGGGCAGTGCAGAGAATTGATAATGTTGCTTGCCCACCCTGAAATGAAGGCACTGTCTGCAACTTTCCCTGATAGGGGTGTGCAGATAAGCTTCTTTGAGATCCAAAGTTACCAGCCAGGAATCCTTTTCTAACATTGGCAACAACTGATGCAGAGTGAGCATCTTGAACCTTGCAATTACCAAGAAAGAGTTCAGAATGGTCAGATCTAGGATAGGACACCAAGTGCCTTCTTTTTTTGGAACTAAGAAAAGTCTGGAATAGAAACCCTGGCCTACCTGCTGAGCAGGAACGGATTTTATTGCTCCCAGAAGAAACGGAGACAAAATTTGTTTTTCTATTTCTGCCCTTTGGTTTGGAGGAGCGTCCGGGAATCCTTTGGGAAATGGAAAGGTGTGGAAAGCAAACTTGTGCCCTAGGCATACAGTTCTGAGTACTCATTTGTAATTTGTGATAGTGGCCCAGACATTTTCAAAAAGGGCCAACCTTCCCCCTAAAGGACTCTCCAGGCAGGCAAGAACAGGCAGAAGTTGGATAAAGTCATTGAGAGTGCTTAGACTGAGATACAGGCTTAGAACTTCCAGCCTTGGAAGTGGAAGCCTGCCAACGCTTAGACCTTTGAGGGGTAGCCACCTGCCCCCTAGAAGATTTGTAACCTCTAGTCCTAGAATGGTTCTGTCTGCTGGTATCAGGAAACGTCCAACTCCTAGGGTAATTCCTGCTAAAGCGAGGAGGTTGAACTTGCAGAAAATCTTAACAGTTTGCATACACTTCGCCTTATCCTCCATTTTCTTGAGCACTTCCTCTGCTTTGCTGCCAAAAAGATTGTCCTTATGCAAAGGTATATCTAAAAGCTTAGCCTTGACAGGCTCTGGAAGAGGCTGTTCCCTGAGCCAAGCGTGCCTTCTAATAACAGATCCAGTAGCTGTAGCCTTGCAGAAGGCTTCTAGAATGTCAAAACCACAATGTAAAGAATGTTTATTGACAAGACTGTCAGAATTCAACAAATCCTGCATATCCTTACTCTCCACCAAAAGAGGCACACTTGCTATCCTAGACTTAATAGCCTCCAAAGGTGTGCTGCTGGTACTTCAGCATATGAAAAAGACAATTAGTAGACCTGATAGCAAGAGTGGCAGAGGTATAAACATTTTATCCCACCTATCTAGGTTCCTAGATTCCCTGTCAGAAGGAACAGGATTTTTGGTAACAGTGGCCTTAATTCCTTTAGGGCCTTGAGAAATAACCTCAGGATCAGCCAACGGATTCCTGAAAAGAAACAGATGAGAATCAGGAACTCTATAGTACCTGTCAGGTTTCCTGGGAGCAAGAGGAACCGAATTAGGAGTAAAGGAATTTTCCAGAAAAACATCATCAACCACTTCCAACACTGGGGGAACAGCCAGAGGCTTATGCAGAGGTAAATCCAAAAACTCCCTAATCCTTTTCTTAGATTGGGGATAATCCTGACTTTCCCATTTAAAATGCTCCCTGAGAGTATTCAGGGTATCACCAAAAGAGAAATCTTCTGGAGGAGAGGCAGAAAGGATGGACTCCTCTGCATCTGAATCCTCAAAAGGAGAAAAAGCTTGAGAAACATCCTCTTCATCAGCAGAAATGCTAGAAGAATCAGAACAAGAAAAAGACAAAGCCTCAGGAGAAACATCCCTACTCCTTTTAGAAGGAGGAGGCTGTGAACCCCTAATAAGAGTCAAAAGGTCATTAGCCATTTTAATCATTTGGGATTGGGGGAACGAGAAGGAACTGGAGTCTGCTTTTTCACAGGCTTACGACTGGAAGATTTACCTGCAAGCCTGAAGGACTCGGGAGGCCTGGCAACCGCCGAAGTCGCAGAAGAGGTTGTCGGTATGAGCACGAAGAATGGAGGCCTTGGACACTGGCGTCAGCTTAGCGGCTCCGGATCCAGCTGAAGAGGCGACAGGCGAAAGGTCAGAAGGCAAAATGGAGGCCGGAGGCCTGGGGGACTCTGAAATGGTCTCAAAAGAGGCCTGCGGTTGAAAATCTACAGACTGCAGGGGCTGGAAAGGCGCCTCACTGGCTACCGCATGACTGACTACCATCCTAACATCATCTGAGGACTTAACCTTCTAAAGCTTGTCGCGGTCCTTATCCTTACATTTTTTGGGTACATCCGAAGATTCAAGACCAGCGGTCGCCATTCCGACAAACCTAGGCCAAACTCCAAAATGTTTAGCTAAAAGCTTAGCCCGACGACAAATAGTACGCGGATTAAAGGGGGCACAAAGATCACAATTAGGAACGTTGTGGTCAAGGCCTAAACAAATAATACAATGGGAATGAAAAACTCTATGGGGAATCTGCTTTTCACAGGTAAGACAATTATTAACCTTTTCTGACATTCGTTAAGGCAAGAAAAGAGGATCCCCAATGGGGTACTTAGCTGTAGTAGACCTCAACTCTGTAGTCGGAAATGAAAAATGGTAAACTGCCGACCGGCACTAATGCAAAAATGCTTCTGCTTCGGGCTCTGTGTCAAGGAAGACTGAGAAAGTGACGTTGGCTGCCTCCTTTAGTATCAGACATCCTAACATCATTTACAACTGACGACAGATGACGTCATATTTACTTTGGTATTCTGGCCGATCGAGGGCTACCGGGAGCCGGATAACCCAATGGTTAGGACTGCAACAGTGAAACACGATGAACATCATTAGCTTGTGGTAAACAATAAGAAAGCTGTTTCAAACACTTGATAGCATGAGTAGGATAGCACTTATAATACCATTTGTTTAACAAATATAATCATAAGCAAACCAGGGTTGCTGCTTGCCAACATCTTCACAGTAAAGTTTTTTTTAATAAAATATCGACTGATAGTAAGATAAGAGGAAAGTGAGAGCCCCATTATTTCCAGGTTTGCAGCTGCTAATGCAGAACAATCTGCTGCTGCTGGCTCAGATGTTTTAAATGGTTCTGTCCCAATAAATATCAGAGATATTCTGATTTCATGTCTGACAGATCTGTTTCAAGAGTCATTAAAATTTTGTTTTGCTCCTAGTGAATGGAATAAAGCTGTTATTTTATACCCAAGGGCTTGTTCCATTATGACTGACTACAGAATGATCAGTCTGACTAGTACTCTAGGGAAATGTTGCTCAACAGTAAGAACATCTGAGTTGTATCGGAATTACCCATAGATTTGGAAATGTATCAACACAGCTTTGCTTCAGGGAGATTTGTCTCTGATGAACTTGATTAGCTTTTACAATAATGTAATCTCTGTACCGAGTGAAGGTTTTTACAGAGATGTACCATACTTAGACTTCAGTAGGTCTTTGATAATGTCTTTCACAGTGAAATCATCATGGCCCTAGTGGCTCTGCAGACAAAAACTTACATTGCTAAGTGGGTATACGGTTGGTTACAAGACAGGGCAGGATGGAATGGGATGGGTATAGATACGGAATAACTTTTCATCTACCAAAACTGTTGGTATGGGTGTTTCCAAGGGTCTGTGCTGGCCCTTTATTGCTCATGGTACTTGTGTTAAGAATACCTATGCCAAAAATTTCATAGCTAAGCAAATTAACAGAAGACACCAACATTTGTGGCATTGTTAATTACACCCTTGCCAGTATCAAACCCAATGTTTTCTTACTTCACTGTTGACACAGAATGAAAATTGTAGTATGAGACTTGGTATGAAAAACGCATGGTTGTGCACTATGGCGTGAACAATTACATCAATCTATAATCTTTCTGGACAACGCCATTTTAGCAGTGCCTAGATGCACTAGGAACTTTGGTATTATGATGGACTGCAATGACCCACCACTGGACCAGTAATCAAGGAGCCTCAGTCTTCACCACTGGCAATAGTGGGGGACATACACTGAGAGGATGACAAGGTACACACACAGTATTTCCAGATGCAGCTCTCTGCGTCAAGTGTAATTTCCCTTAAGAGCACACAAAGACCACAGTCAGTCTGGGGCTGGTTTCTCCCTCTTTCTCCAGATCCCTAATAAGACTCCCCACTGGCGCAGCTATAGGGTTGAGATTTCAGCCGAGTGGCCAAGCCAAAACCTCCAGCACCCTCTCTGTCCAGCCAGTGTTTCATGTCCCTGCCCAAGTAGCTGTCTCACACACACACACACTTTGTGGTTTTGTTTTCACACACACACACACACACACACACACACACACACACACACACACACACCTGAGAAAGGTTGGCACAGGTTTACTAGCTATGCCCTCTTTTGCCCAGACTATAAGGTAGTTATCACTGCCACCAGCCACAGCTCCTTATCAGCTACTTTAAGGCCCTTAACAAAGGGTGTCTAATCTTACTGTGTAATGTTACTATAAACACAAATGGTAGTTTGACCAAGAGAAAGGCTATTAGGAGTGCTCTACACAGTGTCACCAAATAAATATGCAAGTACTCTCAGAACTTCAATATCTCTAGACAGATCAGCCACAATGAAAGGTTTAAATATATTTAATAATTATAAAAGAACAAGACAGCACTAAATATATATTTACAGTAATAGAGTTCAAAATCACAGGAAATATTTAAAACAACATTGCAGGGCACTCTCAAATAAAGAAAAACATCTAAGCTAAGTTTTGCTATATTCCTGACTATATCCAAGAGAGTTACTATGCCCTAGAAACTTACTTATAGAGCAAGGCAGATGTGGTGAGTGGTTCTTATTGTTGTTGTCAGGTCCAAGACAGAATACGGAATGCTGTCTCTCACTCAGAAACCTCTCAAATTAATATCTCAAATATTACTGCTGGGATAGCTTGCAGAATGACATTTCTTGTCATCGGACTCTGTCCCAGGTGAAACCCCTACTGCTAGAAACTAGCAGTATTTAGCATCTACCTGTGAAAATAACTAGACCTCAGATATTTGGCAGATGCTGGAGGTCATAAAACAATAAAACACTTTCGAGCTTCTCAGCACAGACAGTGCGTCTGTAGCTGCCATAAAGTAATTTAATTTCAGTTATTTTTCTGATGTTTTGCTGGACTGAATTTAACCTTCTGTGCTCCAGTTTCCACTTTTAAAATATGTAAATTTAAACAGTCATAACAATGCATGTACATTTCTGGTTTTCTTCCAGCACGGCACACTGTGGATACATCTTTAAGCTCAGTTGTTCTTCTTTCGGCTTTTCCTGGTTAGGGGTTGCCACAGCAGAACTCCGGTCTGCTAATGATGGGCAGTAGATTTTTACAGTGCCAAGGTGCCAGCCCGACACCCAACCTTCAATGAAGGCATGCCCATTCATGCATGTCTTTCGAACGCCACTCGACTGCGGGGAGGACATGCAGACTCCACATAGAAGGCGCTCCAGCCGGGAATTGAACGGGATAACCTCTTGCTGTGAGGCAATAATGCTACTGCTGCACCACCACGGCTTCCATATACATCTTTAAGCTCAGTACTTTATAAAATATCTTGTCAACACGTCTGTACAAGCCTAGTTTGATATATACATGACATACAGCTCTAACACATTAGTAACACAAACATCTTACATGAAGCATGCTGACATTCACAGATGACACAACCATTTACAAAATTCCAGACAGCTGTGCTGACAGTGTCTCCCCTTTGTCACACTTCTACATAAATCATGTTGATATTCACAAATTACATATAATTATTTAAAACATTCCAGCCAGCTGGGCTGGCAGTATCTCCTTTCATCACATGGACAAGAAATTATCCTTTGAGAAGCAATTGAACATGACAATAAGATGACCATACGTTGTACTAAAAAATGTGTTAAAATGTATAACAAACAGATCTAGTGATGCCTTGATGCCAATCTTTAAAGCGGTTATCAGACCACTGCTGGGGGTACTGCAGACCACTTCTGCATGTGCAACTCAGTTGAAAAAGCTGGAATGCATGCATAAATACTTTACAAGATAAATTACAGATGTCAGATATTTTATTAAAAGGAAAGCTTAAAAAAACTTGTGCTCTATTCCATTTTAGGTATAAACTGAGTAGGACAGATATTTTGATTTAAAGGTATCTGAAAGATGAGGTACTAGCACTGAACCTGGGTGAATTATTTTCATCTTATAATTTGAATACAAGGAATAATAAACATTTAGTTTGTCTTCCATATGTAAACCTATTTATCAAAGTTCTTTACACTTTAGGGCAGCAACACTTTGGAATATATTACTTCTTCATGTGAGAAATGCAGAAACTAAATGTTCAAAAATGGATTGGACAAGTGGTGTAATGACCCAGCCTATGACCCTTGGCTGATTAGTAGCAAATTCTTAAAACAGCCTTATTTAGGCTCTGAAACTGAAACAAACTACATTGAACATTGAGATTTAATGGTCACAAGTATTCAAAAGCTCATTTCACAGAAATGCATACTACATTAGTTTTGCAAAACCAAACCGTTAACTGCAGAAACACTTTCATCCACAAACAGACCCCATCCCCCCAATTCAGCACTTAAAGCCACTTTGTTTTGTACACTTCATCTGAGTGAGACTTTAAAAAAATAAATCTCAACCGCACAGCACAACAACCAAGGAAAATAGAAACAGATTTTAAATATTAAGAAAGTTGTTAGAATAAAACGTTTTGCATTAGTACGCAAATCAATTGCTTACTCCCACATGTTAAAAAACACAGGAAGGACATGCTTTTTGGCTAGTTTCTTAGCCATCTCTCACAAAATTTCCATCTCCAAAATACTTTCTCTTATAACTTGGAACATGAGGGCAAAATGCTGATCGCTTAACTTTCAGTATTTATCTGCAATGCTTGACTGGATAAAGTACCCACTTTCAATGGAGGACCAGGGAGAAAAGCTCCACAAAAAGAATTACATGTGTTCATGATAACAAAATATTTAACAAAGTATTAAACTAAGAAAATTTTCTACAAACTATTACGCAAAATTATATTAGCAATATGCTAAATCAATTGAATTCACAATAGCAAATATATACAGTCATGGAAGACAGCAGAAACATTTAATAGTATTAAATCTGTGCAAAAACACTAATTTTACAACATTTTTGTGAAGACGACTACTGAGGACATGGATTCTAAATAGGCATTTGAGAAATTGTAAATAAAAGTAATACAGGTTACACGAAAGTTTTGTTATAAAAACTGAAGACAATGAGCGGTATAGTCCAGTAGGATAAACTAGGCAGGAGGATGTGAGCAATGACAGAGCCAACTGTTTTTGTAGTATGAAGCAAGTCCAATTTTAAAGCTTGTTGGCTGTGCATCTGTCTCAGTGATACAGGGAGATTATTCCATAATTTAGAGATGCATACAGAATACATGTATTTCCCAAAGGCGTTATGAGCTTTAAGGCTGCAGGCAAGGTACTGAGTTTTTGATCTAACATCTCTTGGTGACCTGTAGCACTGAAGAAGAACTGTAAGAGATGGACATCTCTGTGGTCAGTGGAGGATTTCGCAAGATATTTTTAGTACAGTAAGGTTAGGGTAATGCATTATTTACTATGGACAGTAGTTAAAAATAAGCTCTTAGCAACAACTGCTGGACAGGCATATTCAGTTCAAAACATGAACTCTTTATAAAGCAAAATGAGGAAAGTTCCTTATAATAAGGTACAACTGAGAGGTATGCACTTAACTGTCCACTTCCCTGTTCCCTTAGTTTAAAATAATAAAGATCCACTAGTATGCAATTTGCTTTCCTAGAGCTTGGATTTATCATTCACAATTTCCCACCAATACCAAAACTCCCAGACAGACTGCTCTCATCTTTTCTAGTCTTGGGTATGTGCTGTATGTGTGCAAAGATTAAATTCAGTAACAAAGAAATTATAAACAAATACTCGCCATATATTTTAAGTTTAATAACAATAAAAAAAATAATCTTTAAAGTTTAGAACAGTTTCATTCAGTTAGCTTGTGTGTTAAACACAGCCAACATATTTAAAATGACCATGACAAAGCCATACTGAACTGCACAGCTTTCACTACTAAAGTGGGCCTCCCCCCGAATTTATGGGTCCAAGGTGGCTGTTCAGATCACCCCGTTATAATTCACCACTGCTCACAAGAACATAGCATCAAGTTTACTAAAGTGGACAGACATTCTTCTGTAAAGTCCTGATTAGATCTTCAAGTGAATGGAGTGGCAGGGAGGATGGGTGTACCCTATCCCAAGGAGAAGAGATTGATGGTGTAAGCAGATCGCTCATCAAGCCCTGGAAGAGAAAAAGGTTTGGAAGCAGTTGACAAGACAGGCATGCTAGACAGGCGGGGAGATGTGGTTGTCTTATGGCAAGCACATCCACACAAGCCATGAATCACTACTCATCCAGCATCACAGTACCTTAGGACCAAGCTAAGAGACAAGGTTGAAGAAAAGTCATGGCAACCAGGACAGTGATGTGATACTGCCTGCTGTTAGCTCCCAAGTTTTCAATTGCCTTTCCTAATCCACAAGTCAGTCCAAACCCTGGAGAAGTAACAGGGGCAAAGTTTAGGAACAAGAGAAGCAGGGCTGACCGTCTGGTTGTCAACTGCAGGCATGTCAGTGATAAACTTTCATCTGTGTTACTGAAATCGCCATTCACTTACCTTATGCTCTTCTAGTAAGCCAGATGTTTTTCAGCTCGGTTATCTAGAGTCCAAAGCATAGCCTCATTGTTTCAGCTTTCACAGGTAATCACTTCAAACAACTGCTGCTCTACAGCTGGAAATCAATCTCTGCTACCAGTGAAAAAGCTCAACAAACTGTGCATTCAGGGAAGTGGAAATGTACTCTGCTTAACATCCAGGCTATGAAGGCTAACAGAGAGGTTTACACAAACGCACACACTTCCCAGTCTAAACTGTAGCAAAATCAAAGGCAAGTACTGCTAAATGCTGGAAAATGTACTACTTTCACTGCTGGTTTATTTCTACAAAAAATATAGTTTAGTGTGTGCTCACCTATTTTTAATCTGAAGCTACAGCCTCTGGCTGCAAAAAAGCTGTTTCTTTACCCCCCCCCCCATAACAAATTAAATCAATCTCAAACAAGGTATTTTGGTCTCCATCTATACAATGCCTCAGCATTGGCTTGCTGGCTATTATCAGAACACATTAGGTCAGACTAAGGATACAAAATTGCCTTCTACATTATCTCACCTGGTTTGTGAATATTTATCCTTCTCCACAAGTACAGGATGTGGGCGGAAAACCAACTCAATTTCACTACTGGACTCTACACCAGTATCAGGACTGCCTCCACCACCCTCATGGGAGTTGTCCAAGTCAGGTCCAGAGTCATCAGAAGCCTTAGAACGCTTGCGGCTGGGGCCCGCCTCCTGAGTACTGTGCACAGATGCATTGCTGATATGAGAGCGACTGTCACAGATGTCTTCTCCTCCACTGAAAGTTGTATTGTCAGATTCATGCTGTTGCTTTCTCACTCTTTGGGCTCTATTGAAGTACCAAAAAGGAAAACGTATTTCAGGGTTGACATCCAAGACAGCACTGTATCCTAAACAGAACACTAATACAAAGGAGTCCTGACCAACATTAAGTCCTTTACTAACAACCCAGGCAATACGAATTCATGGCCAAAGGAAAGGTGGGGAACGCTATGATCAATTCAGACTTATTTCTAGCTTCAACCTAAATGCACAAAATGTGCTACTTTCATGTAATTTACTGCTGGATCCTCAACATTTACATAAAAAGAGAAAGGGCTGTGGTTTAACATCAATACTGCATAGACAGAACAGAACTTTAACAGCATTGCACTCATTTCATGTTTTACTGCAAAGTTATTCCTAGAATTTTAACATAGCCTACTGGCTGGACAACAGCATGCAGGGTGGGGAGACAGAACCTGTACCCTGTAAATGTCTGTATTTGGCATTATGTATGTAGGCAAAACTTCTCTGCATACAAATCAACCAGACCAAAAAAAAAACACAAGCATGTAACCATTACAAAAATAAACTAGTTCTCATTTTTTTTTCCTTACATCTACTATCACCACTCCCTTATCAACTCCAACTGAACTTCTACCATAGAAGGCTTGCTTGCAGAAAAAAGAGCTCTTATTTACCTATAAATTAGAGCGGACAGACAGCAATTTGCAAGACAATAGCTTGAATACTATGAAATGAAGTTTAATAACAGCCAAAATCATGTCTCTATGAAAAGGAGAGGGATATGGCCTTTATACAAAGACTTTGGATGGGGGGGGGGGTGATGGTTTCCAGAAGCACAAATTAAGTTGGACATACAGGAGATTTAACATACTAAATTTGAATTCTTAAAGAATGTGTTAAGGGACATCTACTTCAAATTATTCCCAAGACATTAAAAAAGCTTAGCTACAAGGTTCTGACAATTATGATAAAAAGTTGTATTTTTTCAAATACAGTAGAGTGTTGTACTTTATTTTTGGTGCAACAATATGTAAAGGTATCATCTGTAGTGTAACGATGGAAGAAATGGAAAAATACTGTTGAAAAATAGCTGTTTAGTGAGAGAGACCAAAGTGCAGGATGTAAATAAGAAAACAATGTTAAAGATTTACAAGGATTGACAAAGGTGCCCGAGGAGATAATGCACAACTTTTGGCAATTAGCTTGGTTGTTAGATGTCAGATGATTGAAAATCAATGGAACTGAGGATACAGAGTTTTTCATAATCAACAGGTTGCCATGAAACTGATAAATCTGTGAGTTGATGAGATTCGAGAAAAGGGACAAGTAGATTACTTGGGACAACACCACCTGATATTAGGGAGTAAAGCTAAAAGAAAACATTTGGAATGGGAGAAGGATAATGGCACAGTAGACTTTTCTTCCTAAAATTTCCATGGAAGCCACCAGTGTCTGAAATGGATACATGGCAGGGGAAGGCTAGAGTTACAGACTGTGAAAGAGAGCAAGTACTACAGCAGCTGTGGCAACCAGGTACATGTTTTTTTTGAAGGTGGAAAGAGACCCGTTTACGTGGAACATAACTTCTCAAAGGATAATTACCTGTAGAGAATTCTTAACTGTTACTTGGAAATGTGAATGGAATATATAGAGCTCCCTGAGCCCAGTGGACCTCCCCAGTCATCAAACTGGAAACAAATAAATATTAGGACTACAAACCAACTCCCTGCTATTCTGAAGGAATTCTGGAATGTTGGCATTTCAAAGGGAAAAGGCAGTGATGGTTAAAGTAAAGAAAATACTAATGCAAGTGCCTTGTGGTGCATGGATTGTACTAGTATTTCCAAGCTGGGAACTCTACAAGTTCTGTAGCAGTGGAAGCTGCATGCAGAGTAAGGGAACAGTACAACAAGAAGGGTAACTGCAAAGTCAGACTTATTTTCAGATGTGGAGCATGAAGGTTGAAAAGAATGAACACACCTACCTGAAGTCTTATGGAATCAAAATGTCTCTAATGATTATTCTGTATGGTAAAATGTGAATGTTTACTTTATGGTGAGGAAGCAGCCTTTTAGAAAAAGGCATGCTATTATGGAAGTTTGAAGAAACAGAAAACATTAATGACAAGGACAATGACCTGTCTGCTGGACACTGACAGGTATGACGGTTGTGTGTACTTATGATGTACATACACAAGGCAATATTACATGCAGGCTGAAGGAAGCAGTGATCACGCTAACATATAAGCCTTTACTATTAAGGCACTTGAAAATGACTGCATATACAATACATAGCCAAGCTGTAACACGTAAGAATTAAAACCTACAATACTTACAATAATGTGTGCATTATTAATGCTTAAACATTCAACACAAAATTATGAATACAGAATTTATGCAAGCATATTGCACAGCTCATTGCACTGTAAGATGTTACAACAGTGTAATGGACTACAAATCAAGTGAATAATTCACGGCTGGACAAGGACAAAGAAAAAGGGGGTCTGATTAGAACAAGAGGGTTACAGACAAAGTACTATCCAAACAGACTAAGCTTGCAAATTTAGGAATGGAACCACCAGTACAGTGGAACCTAAAAACCGGCATAGCATTGTGTTAGCCATCACTTGCATTTACATACCCTGAATCAATGGTCTCAAGAGTCTGGGAGCCTGTTCTAAACAGCTGGAACTATTGTCAAGAAAGCTCTTTCACACATACCAGATGTGAATGGGGGCCTGTATAGCTGCATATAGTCATTATTTCTTTGAGAAGAGAACTAGTTTCTACACTGCAGCATGCTAAAGAGTCATAGACAGTAGCCATCATTTAATATTCTGTAGAATCGAATAAAGTAGTTACAGTAAACGGATAGATTCTGCAATTTTGGTTTGTTTATTTAATTTATTTGCACTTGTTTACTGGGATGGTCCACTGGGCCAATATGAGCCCATTTTCAGTGGAAGCCCTGGGAGAAAAGCTCCACAATGAATTATACGACAAATTATACAACAAATAAATCAATACATACATGCAATGATCAATGCCATACATAGACTAACTAAACATAGTACATCAATACATACAGTAGTTCAAAACATGAATAAATTGATACTAATTGTGCTTACATGAGTAGAGAAAATATATTGTATATTGTTACCTGTAGGGGAATACAAAGTTTACAAGGGGTTGACCTAGTATGAAGAGATGGAGAAATGAGTGAATAGCTAAAGGAGGGAAGAGGGTAGCGACGATAGAAGGAAAATGTAAAGAGAAGTGTTTTTTGTGGATTTTGGGTATTACTGAATTTCAGGGAGTGTGAATATAGTACAGGTACATAGTGTTTGGGGAGAGAGATGTTGATTAAGGGATTTTTTAAAGAGAAGAACTGTTGGTTGTCCTGAGAGATGGTGATAAGAGTTCCATAGTCTGGAGATGGTAAAGGAATACAGCATCTGATCGGCAGGAAGGTTAGTTTTTTCTATGTTCAGGAGAAGTTGCTCACTGGATCGAAGACGTCTACTGAACTGTACTAAGTGAGCAGGGAAGAAAGGGAAGGACAGTTTAAAGGTTTGAATATAAGTGTATTTGCTGCGGTTAATTGTATATATGTTAGGTAGTGTGCGAGTTTCTAGCCAGTTTAGTAGGTGTAGTGAGGTACAATGGTGGGATTAATATTTTGAAATGGTCACAAATTTTGCAGTTTTATTATACCATGAGTCCAGCATGGATTTAAGGTAAGCTGGATATTGGTAAGAAGAAGTGCACCATACAAAACAGATGGTAGCAGAAAGGATGTGGCCAGGAACAGTTTAGTGGGGTATTAAGGAAGTATTTATGTCAATAGAGTAAGCCTAGTTTTTGGTGTGTCTTTTTTATGTTACTGTGAATGTGAAGGTCAAAAGATAAGCTTTCATCTATAATGACACCTAGTAGTTTAGTATTTGTCACAACCTCAATGATGGTATTGTTTTGAGAGGAGATGGAGAATTTGCCCTTGTGCAGGAGGGTAGTCCTTGTAGGGGTAAATAGCATAAGCTTGGTTTTGCTGGGGTTTAGGTCAAGATGGTTATTAGCCATCCAGGTTTCAGTGGTCCTAAGGGCATTTTAGGTAAGCTGTAGCAGTTCTGATAATGGAGCTGGCAGTACAGATGATGGTCGAGACATCTGCGTACTGGATAACTGTACCTTGATTAAGGGTGGAGTGGAAGTTGTTGACAAAAATACTGAACAGCAGGGGGCCCAGAATAGATCCTTGAGGCACGCCTGTAATCGTTTGGAGGAAAGGGGAGAAAGACTGCTGCCACTTGGTTGCTGCCTGTCTGCAAGGTAGTTGGAGAAGGGTCTACATTTGCAGACCGAAAACTGTAGTTGAGCGACACAGAGTGAAAGCCGGAAATATCACAAGAGTGAATGGAGATCGCCGTAAGGAATTCTTCCCTTTACTTCAATATAGTGCGATCTCGGAGTTGGTATATTTAAGTAGCGGGGGTGTGGGGGGTGCAGGGGGGCTTTCCCTCCTGCATAAAACACTTAGTAACACTTAACATGTTTTACTTGTTTTGTTTACCGGTTTCGATATTTCTGTTTTTCGCTCTTTATGTGCCGCTCAACTGTGGTTCGCTCACTACAGTTTTCGGTCTGCAAATATAGACCCGTTGGAGAACCAGTTTAGAGTAGAGGGAATGATACCCAAAGTTACAGTTTAGTGAGAAGAAGGGGATGAGAGATAGTATCACAAGCCTTGGAGAGATCAAGAAAGACAAAAAAACACTTTTCCAGCATCTTGGGTACAGCTGACTGTGTCTAGGAAGGATAAAAGAGTTGTGGTAGTATTGTGACCTGGTCTAAAACCATGTTGAGTAGGGGAAACAATTTGGTTGTCTAGTAGGTATTGGAAGCATTTTTTTAGGATCTTAGAAATGGGTGAAAGAATGGCTATATGCCGAACGCTGGTGACATCTGTATATAGCTTCTGCCTTTGTGGAGTGGGAGAATGTACGCTTTTTTCCTGATTGTGGGTATATAGGACTTCTGGACTGATTTACTAATGAGTATGTTGATAGGATAAGCTATAGAGTTTGCTGATAACTGTAGGTATTCAGGAGGTAGGCTGTCAAGGGCATGAGTGCCTACTTTGAGCTTTAGAAGAAGTTTTTTTTTAATAGTAGCTGTAGGAATAGGTGAAAGAGAAAAGCTGGGGAGTGGAGAGCTATAAATACCCTGGGATGCCGATTATGCAGGAGCTAAGTTGGTTTGGGGAAAGTTGGTGGTGAGGTTGGAAATGGCATCAATGAAATGGGAGTTAAAAAGTGAGGCTATTTCTGTAGGTGTTTTGTCTGCAGCTGGGCATGGGTTGTTACTGGAGCCTCATTTTAGTAAGGAATTAATAGAGTTCCAGAATTTTTGGGGGCTATGTTTATGGTGATTTTGTAGTCTGAATTCATATTCTTTTTTGTTATTTGCAGCTTTACTTTGTTTTGGAGTTCCTTATATTGTATGAGGTCTTGGGATTTTTTATTCCTTTCCCATTCCTTCCATGCTTCGTCTCTGGCTGACATGAGTTGCTTGGTGGTCATGTTAAGCCAAGCTGGCATTATTAGTTTTCACTCTTTTGTCGGGGAGAGGCAAGACTGTCTAAGATTCTAAGAAATGTAGAGTTAAACAGCACTACTGCATCGAAAGGAAGGATTTTTAGTGAGTTCCAACTGAGACTACGTAGAGTTTCATTAAGGACGGTTGGTTAAAAATGGCACAGGTCTCTGCTTTATTTGTAGGTATGTTTACTCAGCACTGGTGCAGTTTTGCAGATTATAAAGGCAGGTAGGTAGTCACTAATACTGTTGGGTAGTGTTCCTGCTCTTGCGATAGAGATTTTACTGGTGTCAGAGATCATTAGCCAGTCTAGGACAGAGCCAGTGTTGCTGTTTTTATTGGGCCTGGTTATATTGGTGATTAGCTGTATAAAGTTGTAGAGGGTTATGTTGGTGGAGGGCTGCTGGTGTGAACTATAAAGCCAGCTGATGTTAACATTGCTTAGGATGACTGTTTCATTTTTTATGTTGTTTGTGATCCAAGCCAGGATTTCTTCTAATATAGGAATACTGTTGCCTGGAGGGATATAAAGGACCACGATACAGAAACTTTTATTGTTTCTGATTATTAGAAAGGATTTAAGTAATTCGGCTGTGGAAAACTGGGGGATAGACAGTGTATGGGATTATATTGAGGCTGCTGGGGAATATCACTGCAACACCTCCATCTTTTTTACGAGGTCTGTTAGATCTTAAGCAAGTGTGGGAAGGGGGAAAAGAAATTCAGTGTCTTTAATGTAAGGTTTTAACCATGTCTCAAGTAGGGGCTATTACATCTGGTTTGCTGTGAGCTATCCAGGCATAGAAATGTGTAATTTTGTTTCCCATACTTTGTAGGCTGAGGGTTTTGAAGTTTAGTGATTTGAAGGGATTAGAGGGAAAGTGCTAGGGCCAGGCTTGGGATATATGTCTCCACATTGGGGTAGGTATGAGTATGTACATTTGAGAGCAACAGGATGCTGTTTCTTTTTGTTGTACATTGTCGATGTACAGTCAAGTTTTACCTCAATAAACAATCAGTAAGGTAAGTTAAGAAAGAATAGTAAATGGTGGAAGATTGTAGGAGAAAGAGAAGGATGTTATGTGGCTACATACAAAAGGTAGTATTTTTCTAAGGGGAGATGGAAAGCTGTTGTGTTGGCAGGGCAGCAAGCAGTAGAACAGGACAGGACAGGGAAGAAGTTACAAGAAGAGGGAAGAACAGTAAAAGGAAGGGTAGGTATGTGGTATAGAAGGCAAGTACAATTGCCTTAATTATATAAGAAAATTGTGAGAGTCCCAACAATTATTAGCTACAGGTGTTAATAGACAAGTTAGCCAAGGACAGGGGGTAGGAGAGCTAGAGGAGGGAAATGGAGAGTGGGAGATGAGGGGATCATGTGCGAAGGAGACATTCGTAGGCTTCAAGGAATACAGTTAAAAATAATTATAACCAATTTAATTTACATACATTAACTATTTGAACCAAAGGTCCTGGTAGAGAGTTCAGGCATCGATTGGGAGGAATATGAATTTTCACTTGGGGTTTTTCAGGAATCCACTGGGAGGGATGTAAGGTTCCACTTTTGAGTTCAGCTTAGTTTATTATGTACTCTCGGGGACCTCAGCAAAGAAAAAGAGATGGTTGTGGATGTGCTACCCAAGAAAAAAGAAGAGAGAGATGTTTTGAGTTAGGGTAATGAAAAAAAACAGCCAAAGGCTCCCGGAAAAATGCCTGAGCATTGAGATAGGATGAGTACACAACAGTGACAGGTGCGAAGGGAAAGTGATGGGAAGAGGGGATAAGAAGGAATAGGTAATGGGGGTGGTATTTCAATGGAAGAAGGGGAAAAATAACAGAGGTAGGGAAAGAAGGCAGAGTTGGACATATAGGGTTAGAGCGAAGGAGTACATGAGAGTTCAGACTGGAAGTGAAAATGTTTAAGAAGAAGAAGTAGGTGAACATAACACAAAATCCTGACTGCAGAGAACAACAAACACAGAATAGGGAGGACAGAAGGCTAGGTGCAGAAAAATAAAAGTTGAAAAGTTGCAAACAGTGTGGTCTATATTATGAAGCAAGCACAGGCGTTTAAACTAGATAATATTAAAACAGTGTGATATATTTATATAGTGCTAACGGGATGAGTATAACTGCTAAAAATACAAGACGTAGAAGAAAAAAAAACGTAAGGATCATCTTATCTTATTTTTGTTATATTCTTCTGTTCCATCAGTGTTTGCTAAATTACCTTAAACACCTGTTTTTATCTAGCAACCTATCTGTATCTGAAGTTTAATGTTCTATAACTGAATTATTAATACTCTGTGTGTTTATCTGTTTTAATGTGGAGCTTTTCTCCCAGGGCCTCTACTGAAAATGGACATATATCCAGTTAAGACTAGCCCGGTCAACAAATGTTAAATTAAATAAATAAAATAACAATGTAGAATATGGAGCTCGGATACTACACAATATGAACAGAGAACCTTTTTAAATAAGCAGAACAAGATCATCTGATTCTGATCACCTTGAAGAGGGCGAGTCAATAATTGGTACAACTATTAGAGCTTGATTTGGTACACACAGATTTGGCTAGTAACAACATTACCTAGTGGTGGACTATAGATATGAGCCCTTGGAGTAGAGAATCGCCCTATAAGGAGGTGTAACTTTTTTTTTTCCCTTGCAAGATTATCTGTTCTATGTAGTATTCATGCACACTTAAGAATACAACAGAATAGTAATTCTTTCAGAGTATTATTTAGCCCCTGCAGGTAAAACAATACACAATACAAACCAGTGATGTTACAAGCAGTATATGAGACATACTTATACAACATAGAAACTCCTATGAAACACCTTACAAGTCATGAAGAAAAACTAAAACACAGAGTAAGACCTCCTATGAAAACACCTTACTAGGCATCAAGTAAAGCTAAGCATAAACAAGGCAGGTTGATTACACTTACAGATTACCCTATAAAGAAACAAAGGAAACTAATCAAGGCAAGTAGGAGACTACAACACAAAAGCAACTTGGGTTATGCACAGTTATTATATTGGTGACATCATTTCACATTCAAATAAAGCAGCAGATCAAGGCTCACTAATTGCACAGTTCCCGATAGTAATGCCAGTTATCAGCAGTAAAAAAAAGAGCCCTTCAGGTGCAAACTATTGAACTAATGTTTAAAGCAGTCTGCCATTGACAGAAGAATAAGAAGTTATGTACCTACCATAACGTTCCATGTTAGTTGTCTTCTTCTCGCCTTCTTTCTTGCTGGTTGGGTTCGGAGCCGATCCTCGGCCCCGACTCAGCCATCTTCAAAAGCTGCTTACTGGCTCGAGGCCCCCTCCTATATCCCATGATGCCTGGGGCTAGATACCCAGATCTCGTTTGGTAACCTAACTACAGACATAATAATAATAATCATGATAATACAGTAACTGTAGCAGGATACAGGAAACTACTGGAGAGACTGACAGTCAGAAGGAACAGCCAGAGAAGACTCAGCCAGTGATAAAGAAGCCTAAGGAACTCTTCTCAGTCTACTAGGATAGGGGGATGGAGGGTGGGACGCAAGAAAGAAGGTGAGAAGAAGACAACTAACATGGAACGTTATGGTAGGTACATAACTTCTTAAATGTTGTCTATCTCGCTTTCATTCTTGCTGGTTGGGACAGCGTCCCTAGCACCTCAATCCTGGGTGGCTCATCGGAACAGACTCTTCAGAACAGTAGAACCAAAAATCAGCTCTGTTTCTGGAAGCCACATCCAACTTATAATGTGAAATGAAGGTATGTGGATTAGCCCAGGTAGCTGCCGCACAAATAGTTTCCATTGGCAATCTAGCCTGAAAAGCCAAAGTAGCAGATAAAGCTCTGGTGGAGTGACCTTTGGGTTTAGCAGGAAGGTCTTTATTTCTCAACTGATATATAAAGGTAATAGTAGAAGACAACCACCTAGATAAGGTGACTTTTGACACCGGTATGCCTTGTTTTCCTTCAGCGTAAGACAGGAACAACTGGTCTGATTTTCTGAATTGCTTGGTTCTATGCAAGTAAAAGTGTAATTGTCTATGGACGTCCAACTGATGTAATTTGTATTCTGCCTTGTTTGGAATAATTTGGAAAGAACACGGGCAGCTCAATGGACTGATTCAAATTACAATCAGAAGTAACCTTTGGGAGAAAGGAAGGATTAGTCCGAAGAGAAACTATCATTGTGAAAAACTAGGTAAGGAGGACGAACACAAAGAGATTGAAGTTCAGAAACTCTTTTGGCCGACGTAACTGCAACTAAAAGAAGGGTTTTCCAAAAAAGAAATTTCAAGGAACAAGAAGCTGCCGGTTCAAAAGTGGGGCAGTATCAGGGAAGCTAAAATCAAATTCAGATCCCACGGAGGCGGGGGATCTCTTACTGGGGGCCTGAGTAGAGTGGTCCCCTTCAGAAAGGCTTTACAAAGCTTATGGGACATGATGCTTGAATCAGATAGGCCCATATGAAAGTTTGAAATTGTAGCTAGCTGAACTCTGATCGTGGCAGAAGAGGATCCAGTTCGAAAAAGTTCTGCTAGAAAATCTAAAATACGATGCACAGGGGCTGAAAAGGGATCTATATTCCTGTTCTCTGCCCATAAGGAAAAACGTTTCCACTTACTAGCATAAGTCTTTCTAGTGGTCGACTTATGCGAGGATAAGATTTCATGCACCAAATGGGAGATGTTAGGAAGCCTGGCTAAAGTCAGAAGTGGAGAAACCAAGCAGTGAGCTAGAACAGATTGAAGAGATTGGAGCAGCCCACTCGATTGATGGATCAGGAGATATGGAATTGGGTCCAGGGTTCAGGGCTGCTCCAGAAGGTGATGATGCAGGAAGGGGAACCAAATTTGTCGAGGCCAGTAAGGGGCAATGAGGATCATCTTGCATCCCAGTGTGGTAGCTTTCTGAATCAGTTTGGGAATCAGGGGGAATGGAAGGAATGCATAAAGAAGTCCCTGAGGCCAACCGTGAACTAGAGCGTCTCTGGGGAGGTGTCCAGGAAGATGTAGGAGAGAGAAAAAATTGTCGCACTTGCTGCTGAAGGGGGTGGAACAAAGGTCGCAGCAAGGCTGACCCCATTTGCGGAAGATTCTGTCCGCCACAGTCTGATTGAGAGACCACTCGTGAGGCATGAGAATTGCTCTGCTCAGCCTGTCTGCTATAACGTTGGACTTCCCAGGGATGTGCGCTGCTATCAGAAACCGTTGGGAAGAGATCGCCCACTGCCAAAGTCTGAGTGCTTCTCTACATAAGGGGTATGACTTGGTTCCGCCCTGCTTGTTGATGTACCGTACCATACCACTGACATATTGTCTGCTTGAATTGCAATGGTCCCGGTGGGAAGAGAGTTCTGAAGAGCTTGCAACGCTAAAAGCACAGCTCTCATCCCCAAGACATTGATATGCAGATGGTACTTGTGAGGCTGCCAGGTATCTTGGACTGTTCTGCCCTGATAATGCCCCCCCCCCACCCGATCAGGGAGGCGTCCGTGGTCACCGTAGCTACTAGGGGAGGAAGAACGAATCTGCCTTGGTGTAATGATGGGGAAACCATCCACCAAACAAGTTGGTTTTGACTGTGTGATCATTATCCTGTGAGACATCGGGAGTTGCTGGAAAGACCATTGTGTGAACAGCATCCACTGAAGAATCCTCATATGAAAGCGTGCAAGGGGGACTAGTATTATAGCCGCTGCCATGAGACCCAATGTTTTTAGGACAAATTTGGCCTGAATCTTTTTGCATCCTAATAAGACCTGCACATGTCGTCGAATGGCTAACACTCTGTCTACTGGTAGAGTCGCTGACATGTCCTTTGTGTTTAAGTTTGCGCCTATAAAGGTAATAGATTGACAGGGCGACAATGCAGACTTTTCGAAATTTATTGTGATGCCTAGAGTGGAGCACGTTTGGATGGTGTAGTCTCTGGCTAGCAGCAGGTGATGCCTGGTGGTTTGCAGTAAGGAGCCAGTCATCTAACTATGGAAACACCTGGAATCCTTGCCATCTCAAGTGAGCGGTTACTACTGCCAAACATTTGGTGAACACCCTGGGGGCTGTGGTGAGACCAAAGGGCAGCGCTTTGAACTGATAATGACTGGCTCCCAGCCAGAAGCGGAGGAATCTTCTGGAACGTCTGTGCATTTTGATATGGTAGTACACATCCTGAAGATCTATGGAGCACATCCAATTGTCCTGACCCAGAAAGGGTAAAATGGACTGTAGCGTGACCATCCGGAACTTCGTTCTTTGAACAGACCTGTTTAGTCTGCTGAGATCCAGAATGGGCCTCCAGTCCCCTGTCTTTTTTGGTACCAAAAAGAACCTTGAGTAAATTCCGGATCCTTGTTGGTCTGCTGGGACTGACTGGATGGCTCTTTTTCTTAGCAGTTTTGAAATTTCTTGAACTGCTTGATCCCTTAGATTGGGTGGAACATCTGGAAGGGATTTGTTGGGAATGTAGGGAGTGCGAAAGAAGGGGATTTTGTAGCCTTCAGATATGATAAAAAGTACCCATTTGTCTTTTGTTATACTTTGCCAGGCTTCTGGGTACAGCGATAATCTTCCCCAGACTGCCTCCGAAGGTAGACAGCTGGGCAGCACTTCAGGGATGCTGGAAGGGCTTGTCAGAGAAGGATTCTCTTTGGCCCTGATTTTGCGGACCCCCCTGCCCCTAGGGCGGCATCTATTATTGTTCCCTCCTCTGCCCCTGGAGGGGAACTCTCCACATGTGTCAGGCACGGCTCCCTGGGATTTCTGGAACCACATCTTCCCACTCTTCTGACCCTTGGGATACGGTCTTGAAGGAGTGGAAAAACGGACTCCAATGGCAGAGAGAGTCTTGCCTTTCTGCTCACACCTGGTAAGGGTATCCTTCACCTGCGGTCCAAACAGAGCAGAACCATCAAAGGGGGTGTTGGTGAAAGACGCTTTAAAGGGTTCCGCAAAGTTGCATAACTGCATCCAAGAGTGTCTCCTCAAAGCCATATCTGTGCCTGCGGCCCTACTCGCTCCATCGGCTGCATAAGAGATGAGCCGCATGGAGGAGTTTACTACAGAATTTAGAGTCACCAGCTGGGAGGCAATCTTAGCCTGAGCCCCCGCAGCTGATGGATCTTGAAGGGTATCTCCTAACTATTTAAGGAGATCTCTTTGAAGGTGGGCAAAATGGCACAACTAGTTCAGAGACCTCATGGAAAAGGTCGCTGAGGAAAACATCCGCTTCCCATATCTGTCCATCATCCTAGATTCTTTATTAGGGGGATGGACAGACGAAGAAGTTTCAGCCAACTCCTTTTTAGTGGGCGCTGCTAACACCATGGCATCAACGGGAACACCCTTGGTCAGAAATTGCTTGTCCTGAGGGACGGTGATGAATTTTGTGGGCCTGCGGGGAGCTGGATGCATTGTGTCTGGAGCTGACCACACCTTTCGAGCCACCACCAACATCAGTGGATCGAAAGGCGGAGACACCAGGAGGTGGAGGGTCAGGAACCAAACGCGTCCAGGAATACCGACTCATCCCCGGAAGGGTTAAGGGTAGTCCAGTTCCCCCTCCGCCTAAGGATTTCAAGGATGTCTGAGAAGGAGAGTCCTCAGAGGGGGATCTCGGGGACCCTTCCGACTCCTCCAAATCGGCATCTGAAGTGACAGACTCAGGGGAGTCAACATGCTTCCTCTTGCATTTTCTCTTTCGAAGGGGCTCCTCTGAATGAACAGGGGAGGCCTCGGAAGAGGAAGATACACCCAATGGGGTGCCCTGGAGTGCTTGTTCTCCATGCTTGGGGTCTGGAGGAGGGGCAGAGGCAGGAGCAGGCACCATGGGGGGAGGAGCCGATGAAGCCGACCGTGAGGCTGACTCAGATGCCAGCACACTCATGACCTCGAAGGCGCCCCTTCCCGATGCCATAGAAGGCTCCGGCTCCGAAGAGACCGGAATCCTTCCCGGCACCAAGAGGGACGGCTCCGAAGCCGATGTAGGAGCCGAACTCACCTGCGCCGAAGCTCCAAGAGGGAAAACGGGGTCGGACAAGGGTCCGATGCCACTCGCCCCCTCGGAGCCAACGAGGGAGTCCTGGCGCCCAGATCCCTCCAAGGATGGCACCATGGAAGAGATCGAAGCCGACGACGGCACCGAAAGGGGAGGTATCGGTGCAGATGGATCCACGGTTCCAGCCACAGCATGCTCCAGCTCCAAACTCAAGGGATGAGTCGAAGGAGGAACTATTGGAGAAACAGGTGGAGCCAAACCCAGGTGAGGGGGGGCTGGATAGCATTTTTGCCAGGGCCTGCGACTTTAAAAGCCTGCTCACCACTCTCTCCAAATCATGGTCAGATAGCCTAGACGACTGAGAAGAGTGGGATCGATGACTCCGCTCAAATTGCAATAAGGGTGACCCTGGAGCCGAGTGTATCGACTCTAATGATGGTGACCTGGAATGTTTCCAACTCCCTGACGGTTCTGACAGAAGAGCTGGAGCCAACAGTCGGAGCCGAAGTTGACGTAGAGATAGGTACTTTGGTTCCAGCCGGAACCGAAGTTGAAGCAGAAGCCATACCCGGCGACGGCTCCGAGCTGGGAGCCGATGGCTTCGATAGCCTAGAATGTTTCACTGACTGAGTCTTGGCCGGTGATCCTTCAGGTTTAAGCAAACCCCTCAGGATAAGCTTATTCCTACGCTCCTGCAGGACTCTTGCACTAAAGGCGTGACACACAGAGTAAGATTCCTGCAGGTTTAGGGAGCCCAAGCAGTAGACACAAGAAGTGTGACCATCTGTCAGAGACATTTTCTGACAGCATGAGTCACACTTCTTGAATCCCGACACTTTTGTGCCTTTAGACATTCCTGTAAAGGAAAATCAAATACAAATAACAAGTAGAGTGGAGAGTAGGTAACTGAAAAAAAATACACACAATTCACACAAGTTACCACACCCTAACAGCACACACACACGCTATAATAATATAAGACCTACAAGCTACCACAATTTACTAAAAAGAAAACTTTTGTCTACCTTAAAAATAAAACAATGATAAGCCTCTAACTAAAACGGCTTACTTTGAAAGGTAAATGGGGGTTGGGGGAGCGAAAGGAAAAACTCTCTAAGGAGAAAACAAGACTTGAAGGGGGGATAAACACTAACAAACTGCTATAGAATCTACTCTAAGCTATAACAACAAAAGTATACCTAACAAAGTACAAAAAAGTCCTAAATATAAGAACAAAGTGAAAATTACGACCTAAGCCAGTAAACGCAACCTCATAGCAGAAGTGGAAAACGAGACCTGGGTATCTAGCACCAGGCATCATGGGATATAGGAGGGGGACCTGAGCCAGTAAACAGCTCTCGAGCTTTTGAAGATGGCCGAGTCGGAGCCGAGGATCGGCTCCGAACCCAACCAGCAAGAATAAAGGCGAGATAGACAACTTAACATCAATGGTTCTAGCACTGGCTAATGCGTAAAAGAAGTATGCTGATGCCAGTTCTCACAAATACAAGTACAAAAGGCATACTTCGGTGGTCGAGTTGATATCATTGCAGTGATGCACATGCTTCTTGTACAAGTACATGAATTAAAGTATTTTAACATATGAAGTATTAATAATGAATTATAGGAAAATAAAGATATATGTTATCAGAGGGACATTTGTCTTGCAAAGACAAATGTAAAAGTTGAAAGTATACTATTTTGCTAAATAAAGCAGGCAAAACTGACTGCTGGGCACTGTCTATACTCATACAAGGTTGCTAAGGACTGGAACTCCTTACCTGTATCCATCAGGTCTATACCCACCCTCCCATCTTTCAAAATCACTTTGAAAGACTTACTAGCTAAAATATGTTTCTATTCTTGCTCAAAACCAAGATAACCTATATCCCTAAATGTGAACAAGTACCTTATCATAGGTTCGTACTAGGCTATCTGCCCTAGGGCATTTATAAGCCTAGCCAGAGTGTGTGTGGCTTTCACCACCCCTTAGGATGAGAATACTACGCCCATTTAGGGTTTAGTTTACTGTGCCTCTGTCTAGTAGTGACACAAAGATGACCCCTGGGGTAAACCTACGATCTCCCATCCACTCGTCAAGATTTCTCTTGAAGAGAGTTAGTGAGGGGCTCTGCCTAACATGGACTGGGATTCTGTTCCAGAGTGTAGGGAGCCTCTGGGTTATGAATCTTTCCCTCCAGCACGTCCTATTTATTTTTGTGTTGAGGCTCAAATCTCTTGCTCTCGTGGCTCTTGAGGATTTGGATTTTCTGAGGTGGAGCATGTCCATTAATTCCAGATTGGACATGGCCTTGTACGTCAGGCATAGATCACCTCCGAGTAGGCGATATGCGACTGAATAGAGCTGGAGTTTCTTCAGCCAGGCAGCATATGACATATAGTCTTAACCAAGAACCAATGCTCACCGAACAAAAAACTAATGGAAGAGATAAAATGGAAGAGATAAAATTAAACGGGATACAAAGATATATGCATCTGGTATGGTGTATCCCAAATCACAACATATACATCGCGGACATAGTAAGACGGATAACAGTGTCAGCCCCTTGGACGTATTAGATGACATCACTTCCCCTCCTCAGTCGGAAGATTACGCACAACGGCAATATGGCAGCCCAGGTGATGGAGAAGGCCCTAGAAGATCTAAAAGACTTAGGGGGCAACATATTTATGAGGACGATGATGATTTCGAACGTACAGGCGCACGGCCAAAGAGGGATCCGGATAAATTCAAGAAAGTGAATTTTCAAAAAAACGCGTGGGGGACGCACAAGTAGCCGATGGCGTCCACCACTATGAGGTACTTGGTAAGCAGATTCACATGGTTTCAACTTTTACTTGTGATTCGACTAAAACGGATGCCAACATTGGCGTTGATCCATTTGTTTTTAACGATAACTGTTTAGATTATGTTTGCTCTGCACACAAAATTCATTGTAATCATACAGATATGGACAACATATCTTCCTCTGGTACACTAGAGGGAATGTTTCTGTCGGATTTTTCAATGAGTCAAATTAATCAACAGATGGATGTGGACAATGTGGATAGCAGCGTTTTACTCTGCGACTTAACTTAACTTTACACGCTTACGATGGACAATCACAAGACTTTAATACAGTTGTTTCAGATGAACAAGAAAATGACAATTTTTGTAATAATGGTTTAGATATGTTACGTGACACACATGAGCATTTTGTATGTAAACTGAATGCTCATGTAACATTTGAAGGGGAATGCAGGTTGTTTTTTCAACCTGACATTGTGGTTAACGACAACGGGGATTTTAAATTGTATATTTACACACGTCAGTTATTCGATAGGGAATGTGTTAATTTATTTTCGAAGGGTTTTAGTTTTGTACCATGCAGGAGAGGCAATATAGTCAATACAATTGTGGATTTGAAATTATTCACTCGAAAATTAAATTTAAAAATTTTGTATCAAAGTAATCCATGGGACATTACTGTACATGATAAACGAAATTTGTTTTTGGGCTATATTAATTTCGTTTCTACTAATTTCAACATATGTGTCTCCCATCAACAGGGCATTCATATAGGAAACATAATCTTGGTAGTCAACTACTACTCCACTGCCCTTGTCTGGTTTCATTATTCAAATATGTTTAGTGGACAAAATCCTCTTTAAAGTAGCTTCTTCCTTATTGGTCATATTTTTATTAAACTTTGTGTTGTATTTAGTGAAAACATCCCTAATATCATTTTCAGTCACTTTTTCAAAAAAAGCCACCTTTTCATGCATGGGAGGGTTATAAGTACTTGGTTTAGACAAACTACAGATGCTCTCTCCCTCATTTTACTTGTATAGCAAAAAGCATTTAATATTAATCATTTCATTGAGACCTGGTAATTCATTAGCACCCAATAATAATTGCCAAAGGGCTTCCTTCTGTTCTAATCTATTATTAACATCACCCATGAATAAACCTTTCTCTACAAAATCCAGGATGAAAAATTCAAACTTTTTAAAACAAAGATAAAAATAATGCTTTAGCGAGACATGCTTTAGTATGTAGAGAATTTATATGTTTTGCTATACAAGTAAAATGAGGGAGAGAGCATCTGTAGTTTGTATATAACACTTGTATTGATTTTTTGACACACTAAAATATGTTTTTTATATTGCATTGGTTGACACTTATTAGTTGCATTCTATTTAGTGACTAATGAAGGATTATTAGAAAGTCCTTAGTAGTTTCATTTAGGTCCAATGTATTTTGTGTCATGTATCATTATGTAGTTTAGGCTTAATTTGTATTATATATTGTGTCAATATCTATTTACATATAAGGCTACACATTTAAGCCTATATTGTTCTGGTTTTATATGGATGTATTTGTGTATATATATTTGCACACATGTCCATATTTATTTATTAAGGTTTATATATATGTACACACATACACATATTGTAATGTACTTTGTTTAAGTAAAACCTACACTAATAGTCATTTGTTGCATTTTTTACCTTTGACTTATAAGTGTAGGTTAATAAGTGTACATTATATATTTTTATGTTTTATAAACCTGTTCATTATTTTTAATATTTACATTATCAATAGACTCAATAATTATTTTTATAAAAAAGATACTCAAAAGGACATTTAATGTATTTTTATATTTGTAAATGGATGAATTATGACATCACATCCTGTATGGTACATTTAAAAGACAAGTGTTTGGGAGGGCACTTTGTCTTTTTCTGAAGAAGTTCACGTTTTAAATAAAGTGAAAGAAAGCGCTAATTTTTTATTTGCCTTTATTGTGGCATTACACACTCCTCTAGGGACCAATAGGTTGCTCAGTGCTCCCCACTCCCACTGGTGAACAAAGAAGCTTCCTCTTATCCAAATAAGGATATGGATAGCACAGGAACTATGACAAAGCCCAGAGATCAGCAAATTCTGAAGACTGAACTATTCTAGTTCAGTAAGGCGGGAAAACAAGGATTTTTTTTTTCTTTTTTTTTTTACAGAGACAGAAGAAAAAGTTACAGTAGCAAACAGTAAATGCTATAAAACGGCTAGCGCACTTGGGTGTGTTAGCCTAACAGTTAAATTAGATAAAAAATAACTTTTTAAAAGTGCAAACAGTTTAGAATCAACACAGGTACAGTATAAACAATATGCAGAGCTGTTTTTTAGGCGAAATGCGTTGAGATACAGTAATTAAAACGAAAGCCAGAAAAAATACTTAAAAATCAAGGAAAGTTACTCTTTCACTCTCTGCTGCTTGTAGGACTCTGCAGGACACCACAAGGAGCTGTGCTGAGTTGTATACAAGCGCAAAAGCGCGCAAAAATGGGCTTTATAGCAGGGGGTTGAAAAGAGCCAGGAATTGACTCAAAATGGCCAATAAACTACAAGTTGCTGGGCTGGAACCACTCCTCTAGGGACCAATAGGTTGCTCAGTGCTCCCCACTCCCACTGGTGAACAAAGAAGCTTCCTCTTATCCAAATAAGGATATGGATACCACAGGAACTATGACAAAGCCCAGAGATCAGCAAAATCTGAAGACTGGACTATTCTAGTTCAGTAAGGCGGGAAAACAAGGATATTTTATTTTCTTTTTTTTTACAGAGACAGACGAAAAAGATACAGTAGCAAACAGTAAATGCTATAAAACGGCTAGCACACTTGAGTGTGTCAGCCTAACAGTTAAATTAAATAAAAAATAACTTTTTAAATTGCAAACAGTTTAGAATCAACACAGGTACAGTATAAACAATACGCAGAGCTGTTTTTTAGGTGAAATGCAGTCGAGATACAGTAATTAAAACGAAAGCCAGAAAAAATACTTAAAAATCAAGGAAAGTCACTCTTTCACTCTCTGCTGCTTGTAGAACTCTGCAGGACACCACGAGGAGCTGTGCTGAGTCTACCTCCTTACTTTCCCTTCTTCACTTACTTTCTTACTGCTATCTAATTCTCTTCTCTGATTTTATCTCTAAATATACCATAAACCAGTTTTTCCCTCAATTCATACTGCAATTTCTATTTGTATTAGACTAACTTACTTTTAATATCTCTATGAACTGTTGAAAATTTCTCTAAATATTAAATGACTGTCATATACTTTTATCAATTTTTAACTAATGTTTTTATATTATGTCTAATTTGTTATGAATATTTAAACTGCAGATATTTTTGTTTTACTGTTGACAATTGTAAAATTGTTTTTAAAACTTTTTTTAACAATGTGGAGCTTTTCTCTCCAGGCATTCGCTGAAAATGGGCTTCTACCCAGTAGAGCTTTCCCGGTAATCAAATGTCAATAAATGGATACAACTGGTTAGACAACATTTATAAGCTTTACATAGAACTTGCATATACATTTCACTTAACTGAATACAAACATGTTATTTCAATTTAAATAGCAACTTTTCTATTGGAATCTGTTAAGAAAGAAGCACATGTTAATATTAATTTCTAGCAGATGAAAGAATGTAAATCTGTTCAATAAAATATTGTAGAGATGGCACACAATTCCATACATCATTTAATTTTCACAACTTAAGCAAGGAGAATTTACTGAACTGTGCAGCTACCTATAAGACCATAGCTAGGATTCAGCAAGGGCTACCACCATGCATAACCCAAGCATGGGAGGAAAAGGGCTCTTCCAATTCACAGAGAGGCCCATCACAGTGATTCCAAACAGCTGGTAGAATCATCACAATAAGTTATCTCCATGGCCATGTTAAATGCTAATAAGGCATACTTTGAAAGAGGCTTATGCTAATCAACCACGTGCTCTCAACCGGAAATGCTCTGGTGCATAATTAACACAGCCAAAAATACATGTTTATGCACGAATTCTAACAGAAGATACTGCATTGCAGAAATGTCTGGGAGTTTAGCAGCAAGACAGTGCTGGTGGGGTGTGTGCACGCGTGCATGTGTACATGTCTGCAGAAGTGGTCTTAGGAATGGGTGAATGTTCGAGTGCAACCATGAAACAGAGCAGGTGGGGTGTGTGTCACGTGTAAATTCAGTGTCTGTATGTGTGCGACTACCTGTGACCAGGTATGGTGGTGGTGGTCTTCAGCAACAGACTACCTTAGGTAACAGGTCATATACAGTTTTTTCTGGTGTGTGTGTGGGGGGGTGTTTGGAAGTAAGCACCAATGAACCGCATACAGTAACCTGGAAAGATATTGCAAGGCTTTAATAAGTAGTAGTGTCAGTGGCTCAACAGGTAGCACACACACATTTTGTGCTGAAAGACCAGAAGGCTATGGGTTCTACTCCCACACCAGGTGCTAGGATTGCTTTCCCAATACTGATACTGCAGTGCCACACAAGGATGGTGCTGCACTCCTGAGTGTGCCATCCTCTGGAAGAGAACTTAAACAGATGTCCCATTTGCCACAGTTGGTGTTAGCTTTGGTAGATGTAAAAGATCTACTGTGGGAAATGTGACTCAGAAGCATGATTAGCCAAATTGAGAAAATACCTTATTATCAGTGATTACTAAACAAGAGGCATCCAAGTTCATGATATGCATGGTTAGATCACTGTAGAAATAACCTGCAATGCATATACATAATAAATTTACCACAGATGGGAGTATGAATTACCAATGGATGCCCTAAAGGATTTTTTTTCAGATGACCTGAAATGCAATATTAGCACCACAGTGCAGTAATACTGTTATCATGGTGAAAATGTTCTTCCCTATAAAATGATGCGAGAGGATTACACTATTCCTTTATGCCACTGTCATCAGTCATGGGGATTCTACCATAACAGTCTGTAAACATGTTTTACATTGTGTTTGTAAGATTAACAAATGAAAGTTCTTCATACAAGACTAATAAATGAAGTACTTTCTTTGTACTGCTTTCATACACCCATGAAATTAGGCTAGTGTGTATGTGCACTCTTTGTGGACTTGCTTCCTCAAGACTAGACTAGAGTGGCAGGGCCTGAACCTCAAGACTAGACTAGAGTGGCAGGGCCTGAACCTCCTCATGTTAAGTTCTTGTGGCATGACTATGCCAATACTCTTGGAATGGGATGGGTGATTTGGTACCAGTCACTCAATTGCACTCCTCTTTGGCTGGGTTCTCTAGCAATGGAGTCGTGAAAAGAGCTCAGATCACCCAAGGCCTAGTCAGGGCTCCATCTCTTTATGCCAAGGAGCTCATGCAGGCCTCAACCTTTTCAGCAAATAGATACCTTTAGGGATGTGTGACTGTACTCTCTCTTGCTTGCTCTACTGCCATGGAAGTGCCAAAGAAAACAAAAAAATGCTTTTCAGGAAGTCTGAAAGAATCTTAAAAACTTAAATCAAATTGAGCAAAACTGCAATGAAATAAATATGATTTTTTAATTTTTACTCAAACTTCTCACCACACAGCTATAAGATTAATTATTACAGTATTCTCTAAACACAGCCCTGAATGTTGTTAAACTGTCATGCAGCAAAACACAGCAGCTGAATTACAGACATGTTACCATCAAATCCTGGCAGTGTGACAAAAAACTGTCTGCCCAGGTAACACAGTGGTTTTGGTGTGCTGTTAAAGGATGCATAGGATGATGGAGACCTTCCTGTTAACACTGTCTGACAGCCTACTATCTCCACTATCTCCTGGGCCTCTGCAGTTGTGTGAATTTGAAGCTGGGGGGGGGGGGGGACAAAGACTCACAAGTAAAAGCACAGTAGTAATTTAAAATATACAGAAGGTAAGTAACAAGAAGCAAGCATGCAGTAAAATGATAGCATGTGGAGGACAGCAACAGTTACTGTATGTAACCTGCAGCAGAAACTTTGTTAACCTGTAAAGATACCAAATTGTAAAATTTTCTGAAATTAAGCACTGGTGTAGATGCTTCTGTAAATGAAGATTTACTTACTAGTGCTTCAGAGGCAGTTGTGTGGTATGGGTGGTTTCACTGAATACGACCAGTGAAATATCATGGCATGCATTCTAAACAGGTGAGCTGCACTGCTCCATTCAAGCCAAAAGAAACAAGGACAGACTACACACATCATTTTGGCCTTGCTCTTACCTTAGTCACACCACTGAATTTGCAGCATTTAGTGCCATGATTAAGTGCACGAAATATGAGACAATAACTAGCATAAGAAATGCAAAACAATGCTTTTCTTATTCAGATGATTTTTTTTCTCACTTAAATTTAAGTGAGACTTACAGCTAATGGTGATTACAAGCCAGCTTTCCAGCAGGCAGGATTGTCACACTTGCTTATCTGTGTGCCAATAGGTGTTACTGAGTTAAATAGAACAGCAACATTCTCTCATCCCCAAAGCTATAAATTCTACATCACCCTTTAACTTGACAGTGAACCACACAGGAAGAGAAGGAGAAACCGTGGTTGCAATTTTTAAGAGAAAGTAATCATACCCCATTTACTCTGTAGACTGCAATCAAACTGACTAACCCTATATCTCAAGATACTGCCATCAAACCGACTAACCCCATATCACATGAGGAATATGTTAAGTCACCAATAATTCTCCCAAATAGCAAAACATCAAGGCCAGCTGTATAACCACAAATGTCAACAAAATTATAAAAGAAACCTTAAAATCCTCCTAAGGGCCATTTTCAAGAAATGATCAATTCTAACACCATACCATTCATTCATGAAGAGTACAGGACAACAGCTGTTCCTACACCAGGTGAAAACCATCTAGTAATATAAATCTACAGGATTTATTTCATTAACTCAGAGACAAAAGTTGTATGCCAAATTCTTATCTCACAGGAGACCATTTCTTCTGCACCTTACCTTACCTACTCCTCCCAAAGTTGGTTATTTTCCTCTGGTCTACCTCTCAGCTGCTGTGCGTCCCTGGCTTCAGAGTCCATACTTTAATTAAGCTGTCCAACCTGCCTGTATTGTCCTCCAGTGGGAAACTGCCCTGTCGCTGCTGACCAACGTCCTTCACCCACCATATCTTCTACTGTCCATTACCTAAACTGAGGAAATGAACCTTAACCTCCCTGTGCAACAGTCCCTCTAAGAAGAAAAATAAAACAAAAGAAACTGTCCAACCTGCCTGTATTGTCCTCCAGTGGGAGACTGCCCTGTCGCTGCTGACCAACGTCCTTCACCCACCATATCTTCTACTGTCCATTACCTAAACTGAGGAAATGAACCTTAACCTCCCTGTGCAACAGTCCCTCTAAGAAGAAAAATAAAACAAAAGAAACTGTCCAACCTGCCTGTACTGTCCTCCAGTGGGAGACTGCCCTGTCGCTGCTGACCAACGTCCTTCACCCACCATATCTTCTACTGTCCATTACCTAAACTGAGGAATTGAACTTTAACCTCCCTGTGCAGCAGTACCTCTAAGAAGAAAAATAAAACAAAAGAAACTGTCCAACCTGCCTGTATTGTCCTCCAGTGGGAGGCTGCCCTGTCGCTGCTGACCAACGTCCTTCACCCACCATATCTTCTACTGTCCATTACCTAAACTGAGGAATTGAACCTTAACCTCCCTGTGCAACAGTCCCTCTAAGAAGAAAAATAACAAAAGAAACTGTCCAACCTGCCTGTATTGCCCTCCAGTGGGAGACTGCCCTGTCGCTGCTGACCAACGTCCTTCACCCATCATATCTTCTACTTTCCATTACCTAAACTGAGGAATCGAACCTTAACCTCCCTGTGCAACAGTCCCTCTAAGAAGAAAAATAAAACAAAAGAAAGTATGTGCTCCTAAATACAAGTGACTGTTTTAAATCTATATCTGTTTAGATTCTCCAGGATTTTTTTATGTACACTCCCCTAGCTAAGTCGACCAGCAGCCCAAGCCTTTCCTTAACTTCTTGCTTGCCCTCTCCTCTTGTGTCCTCTGTTCTTTAAACATATCTCCTTCCCCCCTTGTACTTTCCCAGCCCTGCTACCTTCCATAAGAAGCTACTCTTTACTATATAACATTTTTCCTCTAGGTGGCGCCCTTCTCCCTGTCTTACCCCACTGACTCAAAACACATCCCTTAGACTTGCAGTTTTTTTATAAATTGTAGAACTGCTGCCCCTACATCTTTTTCTTTCCTTCTACCTGTACTCTAATTCACTTATTTTTCCCTGTCTACTGTCCCTACTACCTAGGCCTTCACCTTCCACCCATTCCCAAACTTACCTTACCAAGTCAGCTCTCCACCGATAGTTTTTCCTTGGGCTCTCTCCTTCAGTGGCTCTACCCGTTCCGTTCGCCCTGGGGGCTCACTCCGCTCCCCTACGCTACCCCCAAATCTCACCCACCCCCAGTGCATTTACCTTTATAGTCACCTGAAACTCATTTCCCCTCAGCCTATCCCATTTTGTTGCCCCTCCCCTCCTAGCTGCAATTCAATTAGTTACCCCTCCCCCTCTCTATCCCTTACCTGACTACACTCTCGCATATACTTCTCTTCCTTACATCTCCAAACTCTCCCCATTTACTCTGCCTCCTCTTCTAAAATCTATCCTACTCTATTCATCCATGTCTCTTCCACATCAACTCACCTCCTTTACATGTATTCTTCTCCTAATAACTCTCTATAATGCAACCTCCTATTCCTCCACCAAACTACCCTCCTCATTCTCCCTCCCCTCCACCTCTCTCCCTTCCCCACCCTTTGACACTCCACTTTTATTTAATATCCCCCTCCCTACTTCAACCAAACCCATTTCATTACTTTAAATTAAAACTCCTTACAGTTTCTTTAAAACCTCTTGCTACCAAATCAAAACTGTATCTCCCTCTAACTTCATGTCACAATCCAAAAGTTTCTCCTCCTCTCTCCCTTTTCTTGGCTTGCTCTAGCAGGTGACATCCACCCCAACCCTGGGCCCACATCCAGTAATAATCTCTCTCCCACTACTTCCTCTATTAGAAACGGCCATAAATACCTTAAGTTCATTACCATTAACACCCAGAGTATAAATAACAAAATAACAAACTTCCATGCTTGGCTAAAACACACTGTACCTGACATAGTAGCAGTCACAGAAACCTGGCTAAAACCACACATTACTAACTCTGAGATTATACCACCTGGCTTCCAAGCTCTTCGATTCGACCGCCAAAACAAAAAAGGAGGTGGTGTAGCCTTAATCTACAACTGCCTGCTGAATCTCTGCTCTTACCAGAATCTCATTCCTCAGTTTAATAATGCCGAATTAATCATAGGAATCCACAAAATGAACAACTTAGTATCTGTATTATAGCCATCTATATTCCCCCTGGTGACAACACTTTCACCCTAGAGAATATTCTCTTATGGGCTTCAAACAACATCAAACTTGAGACTTGCATTCTAGGTGATGTCAACATCGACTGGAATAAAATTAATAACAATACTCCCACTCTATCCATCAATCTTTATAATTTTACTCAACTAATAAACAACATTACCAGACCTAACAAAAACAACCCCCCAGGGTCCATCCTGGACTGGATCTTAGTCAGCCACCCTAATAAGATCTCTGACTCTGGTATACTACCTCACTCAATAAGTGATCATCTTCCAGGCTTTACTCACCGAGCTGCCCAACACCTCCCTCACCAACAGCAATATGCCCACACTTGTAACCTCACTAACTTCAACCCTTCTATATTTTCTGAAACCCTTAAACTAACAAATTGGGATATCCTAAAAACTCTTCCTCTAGATGAAGCCTTAGAAGTCTTCAATACCACCTTCCTTAGAATCCTAAACTCCCAAACCTCGAACAAAACAAATAAAATACAACTCTGCCCCTTGGCTAACTAAGGACACTAAAACTCTCATGCTACAAAGGGACAAAACATGGAAACTCTACAATAAAAATAAACACCCAGCTACACTCTTTCAATTTAAGCAACTCTGCAATCTAACCAAAAAACTCATCACTAAAGATAAAAAATCGTCCTACACCAAACTACAGTCTAGCCTCTCAAAAAATTCTGGAATTCCATCAACTCCCTTTTACACCCCAGTACTAAATCCAATCCCTGTCCCAACAACAAGACCGACACAGAAATAGCAACCCTTTTTAACTCCTCCTTTACTAACTCTATAGCTGAACTTACTAAAACCTTCACCAAATCCACCCCCTCCCCTACCCCTAAACCTACTTCCCCCTCCTCTTCCCATTCCTGCTCCCCTAAACCCCCTCACACTTTTTATCAAAAACCTGTGTCAACCACATGTATCAAAAAACTTCTTTCCAAACTCAAGCCATGCTCCAATGCCCCCGACAATATCTCTTCACTCTTTCTCAAGCTCGCTGCAGATGGTATCGCCATACCCATGAGCATTTTCATCAATGCATACATCCAGGAATCTTATGTTCCCAAACTATGGCGAGCTGCCTACATCCTGCCCCTTCATAAAGGAGACAAAAATAATAGCATTTCTAATTTCCACCCAATAGCCATTCTTTCCCCAATTTCAAAAGTCCTTGAAAAATGTATCCACCTGCAACTCATGCCCACCTCGTCAATAACCAATTCCTCACCCCTACTCAACACGGTTTCAGTCCTGGCCACAGTACCATTACTGCTCTCCTCTCTTTCTTAGACATTGTCAACCTTGCCCATGACTCTGGAGATATTGTCTCTACTGTCCTTCTAGACCTTTCCAAGGCATTCAACACTGTATCCCACACACTCCTTAATCACCTTTCTAACCTCAATCTATCCCTAGATTCCCTTTCTTGGTTCAAAAGTTATCTCTCAGATAGATCCCAAGCTGTGAAATGGTAAACAGGTACCTCTACCTTCCTTCCTACCCCTACCGGTGTTCCACAGGGTTCTATTCCGGACTAATGCTCTTTAATGTCTTCATCAATGATTTTCACTCTGCAATTCCAAACTCTCAAATAGTGCAATATGCAGATGACTCCACTTTAGTCTGCTCAGCCTCTAGCCTTCCCGAGCTCCAGGCCAAGACACAATTGGCCTTCACAATTACAGAGAATTGGATGCTTCAAAACCATCTCTCCCTTAAATGCCAATAAATCCCATATCATTATTTTCTCCCTCTCAAAAGCCCTCCCACTTGATAAGCACTCTTTCAAGATCACCAGCCTCTCCCACTCCTCAATAGAAGTTACTTGTGCCAAACTACTTGGTGTTACCATTGATGAACACCTGAAATTTAATACTCATTCAACTAAACATAAAAAAATCCCATCAGAAGCTCGGTATGCTTTATAAAAACGCTCCCTTTCTATCATTAGCTACAAGACAAACCCTCGCCTCCACCTTCCTTCTACCTTCTCTATTGTATGGTGCTCCTCTTCTAACCAACCTCACAGCTTCTATCTCCTCAAAACTATAAAGTTGCTACAACAAAATCGCCAAATTTGCTACTAACTCTACTCATTCTACACACCATTGCATCTCCCTCCATAGTCTTCAATGGCTAGAACTCCCTAATCATCTTAACTACCTCCAACTTACTACTGCCCACAAACTAATTTTTAAACCCACTGCTTGCCCTGCACTATCTAATATCTTGCCTTTCTACACTCCTCTCAGGCCCGTAAGATCAGCTCACCAAAATCTTCTTTCAGTGCACAAACCTAAACGACCCCCTGGCCACCTACTACTTTCTTATACTATAGCAAAAAAATGGAACTTGCTTCCTCCCCTGCTTAAGAATCACTACAAGCCCTGAACAATTCAAACTGGAAATGTAATTGTATACTTCCTGCCTAGATCCTATTATGTCCCCTTTTCATGATTCTCCCTCCTGCCCCTCTTCTTCCAACTCTTTCTTTAGCTCCCCACCCTCAACTTTTTTATCATTTTTCCCCTGTATAAACTCTATGTAAATATTTTTGATATCTTCACTTCCCCACTGCATATAATGCCTCTTCTTGCAACTGTATCTTTGACCATTACCGTAAAATCTATCTTTCACCACAAACATAAAATTAATCTTTGTCTAACTGTTCTTTTTTTTCCCTCCTCCTGGCATTTCTTCTCCTTTATTTCTTTGCATCTCCTTTTTCCTACACTTCTCTTCTGATTTACTTCATTTGCATTTCATATGTATGTGTATTTTTTCTGTGTTAACAATACAATTGTATAAAAATTTTATTTTTACTTGCTTGTAAATTGTTTAAGTGTGCAATGTGTTAATAATATGGTGCTTTTCTCCCCGGGCCTCCACTGAAAACGGGCTTTCGGGCCCAGTGGACATCCCCGGTTATCAAACTGGAAATAAATAAAAATAAATGTGTTATGGGTGTTCAACTGTAGACTACCCGAAAAGTTTACCAACTCATATCCAAGTAATCATGTACACCCCCACTCCATCAGTAGCCATTATGGCACACTTCAAGCAAGCTTGCAGTCCTGGTGGGGACTTATCTTTAGGCTTTACTTATTTCTGCATCCCTGCATTCTTCATACATACCGTTCAGGCATTACAATGTGCTAAAGTATAATTTAGCACAACTTTCTCAAACCCTTTCCCCTCTATTACAAGGCATAAAAAAAGACTGCCCTCTGCCCTCACTTTATTTCTATTAACTAATGTGCCTCTCATACAAGTCGTATGGCAATCCCCATACTTAGAAGCCTAACAGCAACATGAGTTACAAGAAAAATATCCTTGCATTTGCAAATGTCTACCTTATTGTCTCATTGGACCCAGTACACATTGCTAATACAGTGAGTGATATATACTGAACAAGTTCCAGTTAGGTTCATGTCAAAAACTAAGACTAAGACTGAAACGCTGGAAATCAATAAATTAATGGGCAAAAGACCTTAAGAACAGAAGGCAGCTACAGCTTTTAAATGGTGTCTTCTTGAAATAGTTAAGCATAAAGCTACATTCGCCCACTGGAATGATGCTGGAAATCAACCACAAACATCTGTGGTGAAAATACCTTGAAAGGTACATGACTGGAAAAGACTTGATTTATTGTTTCTTGAAAGTATAAATATAATTTACATCAACAACCAATCCCAATGTGTTAAAACTCTTATGGCACATACTTAAATCTCTTTTGCTGGCTTCAAAAATTCAGAAGTTGATTATGCAACTTGTATGGAAGAGCAAAAGGAAAACTCCACCCTCTCCTACAGTTTAACTCAATCCTTTGGTTTCTTTTCTCCCTACAATATGGTTCCAGTATTCTGTAGGTAACAGAAATCTGCTTGAACTCTTGCACTGGAATCAAAGGGAAAGCCCACCTACTTTTTTTTTAAACTTAACTTCTCACATACTTTGCAGAGGAATTTGTCTCCGCCTTCATGACATATAGACACAGTTAAATCTGTAGTTCACCCTGTCAGGTACTGCTGTCAATTTTACATGGGCAATTAATCCTGCTAATGTCAGAAACACAGCAACTAATATAAAAAAAAAACTGGAACTGTTTTCTACCGTTTTTATTAGAGATTAGGAGAACTTAACACTTCCCTTTCATAGCAAAACAAAGCAATTAGATCAGTCAGGGATTTAAAGGCAGTTGTCACCTATTTTGACAAACTTGCACGGCAGCAACAAAATGCTGAAATGCTAAGCTTTAAATGTTGGTTATTTGTAAAGGTTTATATGTTAAGACAAATGTAGTATCAAAGATTTATGTGATATTTAGAGCAAAGTCAGAAAATCAGCACATTTACCATTTTCAAGCCCCTCCCCCCCAGCACACTGGATAGAAATGCAGAAAGAGAGAGACAAGTGGCAACCCTATCAACTAGATGCACTGAAAATTTTCATTTACACTTTTCTGTAACATCCTTCCAGATGGGGATGCATTTCTGGTATACTCAGAACTAGTGACTCGTAATTACAGCTGTCATTTACACATTTATATATACTAGGACAGTATGACGTGTTAGGTACTCATATATATTTAACATTGGTACATTGATTCAGTATTTAATATTTTAACAACATGAAGGGAAGTTGTACATGTATTGCATAGGCGACTTATACATATTGAAGTTTATAATGAGAGGTTAACTTGATTAATAGTTTTACAAAAAACTTTTCCTACTTTCAATAATTGATATGATGCGGGAATTTTGTTGGGTACATGTGTGGGTGCACTTATGTACCTTTGGTTGAATTCAAGTTTAAGTGTAAGAGAAATTTCACACTGTTTGATTTTATTACTGTTTTTGTATTTTGAATGAACAGTGATGTCTTTTTAAAAACAGCTGACAGTTAATCATGTGATTTGATTTACTATTTAAACCTGAAGGGTAATTTGTGTGTAACTATCTGATGAAGTTGCTGTAGTACGGCAATGAAAAGCGCTTCATAATAAACTGCATCAGACTTTTTTACTTGGTGCTTCCCAGAGTCTGTTGGATACTTAGTTTATTTTTTTGTACAAGTTTCATACTCAGAACTATGGTAAGAGACTCCCATGGACTCTGAGTCAGTACTTACAATGGCAGACTGCATAAGCATTTTGAAGTCCACAAATGAAATATGACCACTGCTGGCAACCACAATATACAGCTGAATTTACTTTAAGACAAGGAAGTAAGAAGTACTTAACTGTGTTGAAATGCGCGCACACACTCAGAGACATGCATTTAAACGCAGTACTGCATTCAACATACAGTATTCTACATCCTACATACATTTTTATGCACTTGTACACGCGCGCACACACACAGATAATATATATCGGTGTGTGTGTGTGTGTATAAATATATATATATATATATATATATATATATATATACACACACACACACACACATATATATATATATATATATATATATATATATATATATATATATACACACACATACACACACACACAAAAAAACCTGACAAACTGCAAACAAAGAAACTATTAAATGTACAAACAAAAACTTCAACAGCAAAAATAAAAATTCAAAAACCACAAAGATAAACGAAACTGATATTTGAGTGCGCTTTCGTTCTTTATTGTACAATAACTTCTTCAGAAAATGAGTCCACAATATTAGGAAAGAAATATAAACAGAGAAGGGCAATAAAATTAGTAACCACCAATAGCAATTGTTCAGCCCTGTTACATCATGTCAGTGTAGCATTCACCTAGAATGGTAATAAGATTCATGAATAAACATGCAAGGTAGCCAGGAAATGTAAGAGAAGTGGAGAAGTCAGTAATTCCACTTCAAGGCACATTTCAAATTAATGTTATCATTTAAACCTGGAGTGTAATCAGCTCCCAGTAGGAGCTGCCATTTGAGCTCCCTCACTTCAAGTAAAGTAGCATAGTCTCCAAAAAATAAGTCCACTTGTTCTAACACAAAGAACAGGAATTTGTCAAAAGTAGCACATGAAACAAAATGTCTAGCTAAAGCATTCCTGGAGTCTTGTCCTCTGATCGCACCATAGTGTTCCTTCATGTGATCTGAATGTTTCCTGCTAGTTTTACCAATGTAGAATGAATTGCAGGAACTGCAGACTGCTGCATAGACTAAGTTAGTGGATTTACAGTCAAAATGATGCGAGAAAGTAACTTTATAGTTATTGTGGGCAAAAACATTATAGTTTCCTTTCAAAATGTATTTGCAGCAGACACACTTTCCACAATCAAACATGCCTGCTGGATCTGTATTGTTTTTTACTGCATTCAGCAAAAAGGCAGTCACGGTTTTCAACAGAATTTCTAATAGTTCGGGTCCTTTTGTAGGAAAATAGAGGTGCATGACCCAAAACACTTGAGAGATCATCAGAGCTAGTTACAATGTTACAGTTTTGTGAAATGATTGCCCGTATGCCCCACATGTCCCTAGAGATTGGTATAGGGAAACAATGTTCTGTCTTGCCCCTCTGTAGCATTGTTCCGTTTCTGGTTAAATCCAAACCTAATAATAGGTTTGAATTTAGTGCATCTGTCTCTGTAAACTCCAGAGGCAACAGAATGAATGAGACTTGCAGGGTAGTGTTTCTGCAGGAAAAGTTGGCTCAACAGTTGCATTTCATGTAAAAAAGCGCGTCATCACTGACTAGTCTGGAAAGTCTGATGAACTAGCCCTTAAAACATTTTTCTTCATGTAATAAGGGTGTGGACTGGTGAAGTCCAAATAATTGTTACGGTACGTTTCCTTTCTGTAGATGTTCGATGAAATGCATTTTTTAACCACTGAAATGCAAGTGTCCAAAAAAGAAACAACTGTACCACAACCAGATTTAACAAACTTTAAAAATGAAATACTGTCATCCATCCTCTGTAAGAAAGCATCTAAATTAGCTTGTGAAGCAGTCCACACAAAAAACATATCATCAATATAACGGAAATATAACAAAGTGTTCTGAAATCCTGGCAGATTAATCAGTCTCCATCTCCCACATGGATAGCACCAAATTAGTATAAGCAGGGGCCATTTTTGACCCCATAGCTACCCCTTTAATTTGTTGGTAAACGTTGCTGTTAAAATGGAAGAAGTTGTTACAATCTCAGTCAGAACACTAATAAGCATAACCGTATTTTGACTAGTATGTGCATATTTAGTTAAGTAACCCTTTACAAAGTTTAGGCCCTCCTTATGAGGAATGTTAGCATATAAAGAAACATCTAGGGTAACAAAAATGCATTCATCAATGTTTAGATTAGCTTGGTAAATCTCATTTAAAAAATGCCAGGAGTCTTTGATGTAAAAAGGTGTGTGCTGCACTATAGGATTTAAAACACTGTCTATGTATTCTGAAATCCTTTCTGTTTTGGTGCGTTTGTTTGATATGATAAGCCTGAAAGGAGGGTGCTGTGCATTTTTATGCACCTTAGGGATGCCAAAACACTTACCTAGGCTAGGATTGTTAACTTGTAAACATTGCTGCTCTTCTAAAGTTAAGTATTGATCATTTTCAAGTGATTCTAACAATGTATCTATTTTATCAAACTGTTGTACAAAGTCCAGAGAAACAGACCTGTAATATTCATTGTCCTGCAAGTCCCTTTCTATTTGTGTAACAGTCTATTTGTTCCATTAAAACTATCCCAGTACCTTTATCTGCACGCATAATTCTAAGGGACTTGTCAGCAGAAAGTGTTTTGAGAGCCAGAGATTCTTCCCTAGTCAGGTTAAACCATTTGTCTTGGTTCACTGTATTACACAAATCTCTTATGTCTCTTTCACATACATTAAGAAAAGTGTACAAAGTGTTATCTAATGGAGGGTTAAAAAAACATTTTCTTTTTAGCTTCCCTATTTCTAAATCTGACTGCTTTTTATACTATTTGTTTGCTGACTGCCTGGGGTGACTGCGAGCTAGTTTCTGATTTTATTTTTATGAACTGTGTTATAAGTAGATTGAGAGTCAGTTATGCCAGTATTGTCATCATTATTAAAAGCAAAAAAACTTTTTAAATTCAATTTTCTCACAAACAAGCGTAAGTCAACCAGTACATCTGCAACAGCAGCTCTCTGAGCTGGTATGAAGGTAAAACCCTTATTTAACAAGGACAAGTGGTGTGCAGGAAAATTTCTGGTAGTGAGGTTAAACACAGCATTATTCTGTACATCATTTGCAGTAGTATTATTCATAGGACAGATATCTTGATTCAAATGTGTGTAAGGCACAAAAGGATTTGCTGTGTTAGAATCACATGGGAAGTGTTGCTGAAAAGTAGAAGAATTGCTCTCTCTGTGGTCATGGTTATTAGGGACAGTAACATTAATAAAGGAATTTGAAGTGTCAGCAGTAGTAGTATGCTGCTCTATAGAAGTCACTGAAAATTCCTCGCTGTACTCCGTGTCATCATAGGTCTCCCCAAGTCTCTGAATCTGTTGTTGCCTCGTCCTCTCATTCCCCCACCCCCTCTTGTTCTCACTGGACCTCCACCTCTGGCTCCTCTGTGGGGGTAGAACATTATTCTGTCTGTAGTTATATTCCCTGCAGGTAAAAAAGGCTGAGGAGATGAATTTAAATCTTGCACCATCTCTGTTGTATTCCCTGCAGGTAAAAAGGCAGAGGAGATGAACTTAAATCTTGCACCATCTCTGTTGTGCTGTTACTGTAAGCAGCTGGGCGGGGTGTTGGAGGGGGGAGAAGCTGGCTGCAGTCTGTAATTATGAGGAGCACTATTCCTAAGGTGTGAATCAGGCTGAAAATAGGAATAGTCAACAAACCTGTGTGAAAAAGTGGGTCCCCTTTGAAATGGCCGAGAATAATTTCTGTTATCAGCCAGGTTAGGAGAGACAGGATAAGCTGTCCTGGAGTTATATTGATGCAAATCTCTCCTTAATTTACTCTGTTTGGTTCTGATTATTTCTGCTACATGCTTAGATATTTTGTGTGCAATATTGTCATTCACAAAACTGGAACATTGTCACTAGCTCTGATGATCTCTCAAGTGTTTTGGGTCATGCACCTCTATTTTCCTACAAAAGGACCTGAACTATTAGAAATTCTGTTGAAAACAGTGACTCTGCCTTTTTGCTGAATGCAGTAAAAAACAATACAGATCCAGCAGACATTTTTGATTGTAGAAAGTGTGTCTGCTGCAAATACATTTTGAAAGGAAACTACCATGTTTTTGCCCACAATAATTATAAAAAGTTACTTTCTCACATAATTTTGACTGTAAATCCACTAACTTAGTCTATGCAGCAGTCTGCAGTTCCTGCAATTCATTCTACATTGGTAAAACTAGCAGGAAACTTTCAGATCGCATTAAGGAACACTATGGTGCGATAAGAGGACAAGACTCCAGGAATGCTTTAGCTAGACATTCTGTTCATGTGCTACTTTTGACAAATTCCTGTTCTTTGTGTTAGAACAAGTGGACTTATTTTTTGGAGACTATGCTACTTTACTTGAAGTGAGGGAGCTCAAATGGCAGCTCCTACTGGCAGCTGATTACACTCCAGGTTTAAATGATAACATTAATTTGAAATGTGCCTTGAAGTGGAATTACTCACTTCTCTTACATTTCCTGGCAACCTTGCATGTTTATTCATGAATCTTATTACCATTCTAGGTGAATGCTACACTGACATGATGCAACAGGGCTGAACAATTCCTATTGGTGGTTACTAATTTTACTGCCCTTCTCTTACTGTTTATATTTCTTTCCTAATATTGTGGACTCATTTTCTGAAGAAGTTCTTATACAATAAAGAACAAAAGCGTGCTCAAATATCAGTTTTGTTTATCTTTGTGGTTTCTGAATTTTTATTTTTGCTGCTGAAGTTTTTGTTTGTATATATAAATATATATATATATATAAATATATATATATATAAATATATATATATATATATAAAGATATAAATATATATATATATATATATATAAATATATATATATATACATATAAATATATAAATATATATATATACATATAAATATATAAATATATATATATACATATAAATATATAAATATATATATATATACATATAAATATATACATATAAATATATACATATATATATATATAAATATATATATATACATATATATATATATATAAATATACATATATATATATATAAATATACATATAAATATATAAATATACATATATATATATATAAATATACATATATATATATATATATAAATATATAAATATATAAATATATAAATATATATAAATATATATATGAATATATACAAATATATATATAAATATATGCAAATATATATATAATTATATATAAATATATATATATATATATATATATAAATATATAAATATATATATATATATATAAATATATATATATATATATATATATATAAATTTATATATAGATATATATATATATATATATAAATATATATATATATATATATATATATATATACAGACATACATTCCATTTTGATTTGTTTTTCTTTAAAGGACATGAAGTACACACACAGGCATATAATCTAGTTCTCGGTTACACACACACACACACACACACACACACACACACACACACACACACACACACACACACAATATGGGTGCATACAATTCGTTATTTATAACACAGTTAACATTGCAGAGTTAAGCATTATTAACGTATACATTATAGTAAATGTTGCTTAATGTTTTATTTATTCACTGTCACACATTGGCTATGTGTTGAACATGCAATCTTTGTCAGTGTCTTTATGTCAGTATTCTTTTTTTGTATTGCTAAGTGCACTTATTACTTTTTGCCAATATAGCCCAAGTCGTGGCTGATAAGGGTCCTGGGACCAGTTCACTTTCCTGGTTACAAAAGTATAAATAAATAGAAAAGGGGGGGGGGGTAAACATGACAGAAATAATTAAGGAACTTCTGCATCATTCATGAGACAGAAACAAACTTCCCACAGCAAGGATCATTTACTGCAATGAGAGTTTTCATACCTCAGTATGAGAGCGTGGGGGAGGTCTGTCAATTCTTTTAGAACTGCAAAGCCTGCTATTTACCTACTTTATCTTGCTGGAAGTAGTTAACAGCTATTTATAGAACAGAACAAGCTCTGTCAGACACAATAAGGCTCAGTCAGGGAAACACATTAGTAGCTCTGTTACAGAAGCTGTGTTTAGAAGACAGTGCTTCACAGTCCTGCCATTCTATCTTAATGGCATCTGAAAACACCACCACTTCCTTATGTCTAGCATGATTCATATAAAAGGACTTGAAATGTATTCTGGGAGGAAGGAAAGAAAGCAAGAAAACAAGACCACGTTACCAAAGCAGGCCCCATCAGCTGCCATTTTTAGGGAAACACATTAAAGAGTGATTTTGAGGCATTAAAATGTATTTTTTTATTTATTTTTATTTAACATTTGTTTACTGGGAATGTCCAACTGGGACAGACTCCTTTTTCAGTGGAGGCCTGGGGAGAAACAATGTCTTTGGAATGTGTGAGGCACTGGAGCACCTAATACACATGAACACAGGGAGGTCTTGCAGACTCTGCACAGAAGGTACCCCAGCCAATTATCAAACCGAAGAACCTCTTGTTGTGAGAAGACACCACCAACTCCTGCACCACGCAGATCACTGGTACACAGACTGACTCGCACACTCTTGCACCTCCCTGCACCACTATGCTGCCAAAAATTACTCGGAAAACAGACACAAAGAAAAAAATAAATCACTTTTTAAGTTCTAAGGTGGAATTCTCCTTTATGGAGGGAGGGGCCACAGATGCCCTGAAAATACTGATGTGTGTGTCAGCCCATATGATCCAACGAACAACAGCCACCTACTAACCAACCCCTCAAGGCACAGTTGAAATTAAAGAACAAGTTAAGTACATCTCCCTTAGCAGTGTGCTGGTAAAGTTCACGGTTACCAAATGAACTCAGATGCTCTCACTGCCTTAATGCTTCACATTTAGCAGTTAAACAACTAAGGAAGATAATGGGTTATAAGCACATATTAGTATTAGTTACGGGTGCACAATTATGGGGTCCAGTAGATTGTGGTTTGCCTTATGGCAAAACAAAACAAAAAAACAAAAAAAAAAAAAGGCATTCAACTTCTTTCACAAGTTGTATAAAAAGAGGAAGCAGTGTCTACAGTGGCAAACTACTTATCAGGGAACATAAAAATACTCTTTCATAACTTCCTCAAGTTTCTCAATAAGTGTATGACCCCCCACCAACTAAGCACTGCCATACAAGTGTATAGGTCAACTGAGGTGACACCCTGAACACATCTAATATTTACTTATTTAAGCTAAAGCCAAACATTTAGTTGAATCTTTATTTTCTTAAAGAACACACTGACAATAAAACTCACAATTTCCATATTCTATTAAGATGGCTACTGCATGCCCTCAGAATATGGGAGCACTGGTTACATCTTGCTAACAAAGGATATTGAATTTTAGCTTGCAGTTTAATGTAGCTGTGAGTGTTTGCCATGGATGTAAACCAACAATATTTAATAAGCATGATGTAGCCTGCTAACAAAACAGTCACTAGTATATGTGAGGAGTAAATCCAAAAGTCTACGTACCAAAGGAATAATGCTGAACGCTTTATTTAACAAAACACGTTTTCGCGGTGTACCAAGTCACCGCTTCCTCAGAACAAAACACCAAACAAGTGAAAGTTAGAGAAGGGCAATAAACCAGAAACGGAACAATGCTACAGAGGGGCAAGACCAAACATTGTTTCCCTATACCAATCTCTAGGGACATGTGGGGCATACGGGCAATCATTTCACAAAACTGTAACATTGTCACTAGCTCTGATGATCTCTGAAGTGTTTTGGGTCATGCACCTCTATTTTCCTACAAAAGGACCCGAACTATTAGAAATTCTGTTGAAAACCGTGACTGCCTTTTTGCTGAATGCAGTAAAAAACAATACAGATCCAGCAGGCATGTTTGATTGTGGAAAGTGTGTCTGCTGCAAATAAATACATTTTGAAAGGAAACTACAATGTTTTTGCCCACAATAACTATAAAGTTACTTTCTCGCATCATTTTGACTGTAAATCCACTAACTTAGTCTATGCAGCAGTCTGCAGTTCCTGCAATTCATTCTACATTGGTAAAACTAGCAGGAAACTTTCAGATCGCATTAAGGAACACTATGGTGCGATAAGAGGACAAGACTCCAGGAATGCTTTAGCTAGACATTCTGTTCATGTGCTACTTTTGACAAATTCCTGTTCTTTGTGTTAGAACAAGTGGACTTATTTTTTGGAGACTATGCTACTTTACTTTAAGTAAGGGAGCTCAAATGGCAGCTCCTACTGGCAGCCGATTACACTCCAGGTTTAAATAACATTAATTTGAAATGTGCCTTGAAGTGGAATTACTCACTTCTCTTACATTTCCTGGCTACCTTGCATGTTTATTCATGAATCTTATTACCATTCTAGGTGAATGCTACACTGACATGATGCAACAGGGCTGAACAATTCCTATTGGTGGTTACTAATTTTACTGCCCTTCTCTTACTGTTTATATTTCTTTTCTAATATTGTGGACTCATTTTCTGAAGAAGTTCTTATACAACAAAGAACGAAAGCGTGCTCAAATACCAGTTTTCTTTATCTTTGTGGTTTCTGAATTTTTACTTTTGCTGCTGAAGTTTTTGTTTGTATATAAATATATATATATATATATACATACATATATAAATATATATATACATATATATATATATATATATATATATATATATATACATATATATATATACATACATATATATATATATAAATATATATATATATATATATGCACAGACATACATTAAATTTTGATTTGTTTTTCTTTAAAGGACATGAAGTACACACACAGGTATATAATCTAGTTCTCCGTTATACACACACACACACACACACACAAACACACACACACACACACACACACACACAATATGGGTGCATACAATTCGTTATTTATAACACAGTTAACATTGCAGAGTTAAGCATTATTAACGTATACATTATAGTAAATGTTGCTTAATGTTTTATTTATTCACTGTCACACATTGGCTATGTGTTGAACATGCAATCTTTGCCAGTGTCTTTATGTCAGTATTCTTTTTTTGTATTGCTAAGTGCACTTATTACTTCTTGTTATTTTTGCCAATATAGCCCAAGTCGTGGCTGATAAGGGTCCTGGGACCAGTTCACTTTCCTGGTTACAAAAGTATAAATAAATAGAAAAAAGGGGGGGGTAAACATGACAGAAATAATTAAGGAACTAGCAAAGCATTTTAATTCTGCATCATTCATGAGACAGAAACAAACTTCCCACAGCAAGGATCATTTACTGCAATGAGAGTTTTCATACCTCAGTACGAGAGCGTGGGGGAGGTCTGTCAATTCTTTTAGAACTGCAAAAGAATCCCCTTACAAACGCCTGCTATTTACCTACTTTATCTTGCTGGAAGTAGTTAACAGCTATTTATAGAACAGAACAAGTTCTGTCAGACACAATAAGGCTCAGTCAGGGAAACACATTAGTAGCTCTGTTACAGAAGCTGTGTTTAGAAGACAGTGCTTCACAGTCCTGCCATTCTATCTTAATGGCATCTGAAAACACCACCACTTCCTTATGTTTAGCATGATTCATATAAAAGGACTTGAAATGTATTCTGGGAGGAAGGAAAGAAAGCAAGAAAACAAGACCATGTTACCAAAGCAGGCCCCATCAGCTGCCATTTTCAGGGAAACACATAAAAATTGTAAAAGAAGCACTTGAGTGATTTTGAGGCATTAAAATGTATTTTTTTATTTATTTTTATTTAACATTTGTTTACTGGGAATGTCCAACTGGGACAGACTCCTTTTTCAGTGGAGGCCTGGGGAGAAACACTCCAGACGCATGTCTTTGGAATGTGTGAGGCACTGGAGCACCTTTAGGAAATACACATGAACACAGGGAGGTCTTGCAGACTCTGCACAGAAGGTACCCCAGCCAATTATCAAACCGAAGAACCTCTTGTTGTGAGAAGACACCACCAACTCCTGCACCACTATAAAGCAATGACTTTCGGCTTTTCCTGATTAGGAGTTGCCACAGCAGATCACTGGTACACAGACTAACTGGCAGTAGAGTTTTTATGGTGTTGAGTTGCCAGCCCAGTGACCAACCATCACAGAAGGCATGCACACTCTTGCACCTCCCTGCACCACTGTGCTGCCAAAAATTACTCAGAAAACAGACACAATGGAAAAAATAAATCACTTTTTAAGTTCTAAGGTGGAATTCTCCTTTAAGAAACTTCTGAATTAAAATACTGCTTATGCCAACATAGTGGAGGGAGGGGCCACAGATGCCCTGAAAATACTGATGTGTGTGTCAGCCCATATGATCCAACGAACAACAGCCACCTACTAACCAACCCCTCAAGGCACAGTTTGAAATTAAAGAACAAGTTAAGTACATCTCCCTTAGCAGTGTGCTGGTAAAATTCACTGTTACCAAATGAACTCAGATGCTCTCACTGCCTTAATGCTTCACATTTAGCAGTTAAACAACTAAGGAAGATAATGGGTTATAAGCACATATTAGTATTAGTTACGGGTGCACAGTTATGGGGTCCAGTAGATTGTGGTTTGCCTTATGGCAAAAAAAAAGGCATTCAACTTCTTTCACAAGTTGTATAAAAAGTGGAAGCAGTGTCTACAGTGGCAATCTACTTATCAGGGAACATAAATATTCTTTCACAACTTCCTTAAGTTTCTCAATAAGTGTATGACCCCCACCAACTAAGCACTGCCATACAAGTGTATAGGTCAACTGAGGTGACACCCTGAACACATCTAATATTTACTTATTTAAGCTAAAGCCAAACATTTAGTTGAATCTTTATTTTCTTAAAGAACACACTGGCAATAAAACTCACAAATCACACATCAGTCAATTTCCATCTTCTATTCATGCAACTAAGATGGCTACTGCATGCCCTCAGAATAGGGGAGCACTGGTTACATCTTGCTAACAAAGGATATTGAATTTTAGCTTGCAGTTTAATGTAGCTGTGAGTGTTTGCCATGGATGTAAACCAAGAATGTTAATGGTCAAATGTTTTGGGAATGTAAATTGGTGCAGAATATCTGAGGATATGCAGTCCATTTGGTTAAAAAAATCCTATGGGAGGCTCCCCTGTCCTTAAAATTCACATCCTTTTAATGTTAACATCTAGTTACATGCTACATCATAAGCAACAGCAAAACAGATATCGAAAGGGATAAAATGCTTAGATTTCCACAGGATCATAAGAGTCCAGAAGTGAACTGTTATCTATCTGTGAAAAAAGTGTGCTACAGCTTTTAAAATACTCTGCGCTCCTACACTTTTTTTCTGTAGCTAGTAGTACATCAGTTCAACTTAAGCTCCACGTACTACCGGGGATTTTGACAAAATCATACTGATCATAAAACTTACTCGTTGTGTGTACTTTTTTTTTTCAGATCCTAATCTGCTTCATTCTTTCTGGCTTACTCCAATGCCCCTTGTCCCCTGCTAGGTCTACCAGCCTCTCCTACAGCTCCTAGATCATCTCCATTATAAGTCTGGAGCTGGAGCTGGAGCTGGAACTGAACCTAAGCCCATGGGTGGGGGGGGGGATGTTGCCACTGACTGATTCAACAGGGGGAACTTTTCACTTATAGCCTACCCTTTGGCTTCTCCTTCCCCCATGTTTAGATGTTTACATCTGTGCATCTGTGGGCTATTCCTCTGTATAGAATACTCCCTGCAGGGAACACCTAAATGAAAGCCCATCTCTCCCTGCCAGTACCCAAGACAGCTGTGCAACTAATCAAACTCAGACTGCCTGTGCCATAGTCAGGACTTTATTTCTTTATGGCACCAAACATGTTCTTGACATGTATATCAAAAATTCACTTCTAGTGCCCCTCAACAGTCACCTATTTGACATCAGTGACTACAATATATAAGCTTGGTTATGATAGTTGATTTAATTCATAATCAACTAAGTTATAAAAGCCTCATGTATATTGTTACTATTCAGTGGATGTTAAAGGTTTTCTTTCCAAGTCATCTGTTACTCATTTTGGTTTGCTACAGCTATTATATACTGTTTGCAGTCTATTTAACTACCTTGAAAAAACACAGTTCATGCAGCAATCAAACTGTACACATTTTTGCTTCTGAATGCACGGTTGTAAACCTGGTGCAGGTCATGTATGCTAGCAACAGACCTTTATAATTACACCCACCATCCATCTGTAGTACCTGTGCATGGCCTGCATTTTAAGGCCTTCTTCAATACTGCTGCTAAGTGCCTGCTGGTTGTGCAATCGGCTCAGTCTTTGCAATACTCTGTCCTGGTGAGCCTCATATTCATCCCTGCTAGGATAAATCTTTGAAATCAAGGCATCAAAGTTCGGATCAGGTCTCAGGGACCGCTTTGAAACAAGCTTCTTACGACATGTTGGGCATTCTTTGTTTCTGCAAAACAAATAAATTATTTTGTCCTCCCTTTCTTAAGCAAATAGAAATTCTATGAAACTAACATTTCAGACAGCCAAGTTAATATAAACCAGTTAAAAAAAATAACAGTTAAAAACAGTTTTAAGAAGCTCACTACAAAGAAAAAAAATGTTACTGCAGTTAAAAGAATCATGCCAGAAGTGTACAAAATGCTTTCTTCATTCATTCAAACAGATCAGTTCAGTCACAGTTTAAGCACAAATTATACTGGTCAAGCAATACGTTCCATCTCTGCTGCTCTCACTACTTTTTTGTAAAAGGAAGCCCTTTTCAACCCTATTTTGATGGCCTGTCAGTTTACTAACAGCAAATCTACCAAATACAGGTAGATCGACCAAAAGCCAAAGAAACAACTTCTACAGACAAAGGAGTTGGCTCTTCTCCTCTCTTATGCGACCTCAGACTAGGTCTATATAAATATGGATGGCGGGGTGCCCACCCCTACAATTATTTTACTATTTGTAGAAAATTGTTTCAGCATTTTTTTTTTTTGTTTTACCTACGTGTATTCAGTAGACTTTGTTAATATACTGACATGCTTCTATGCTTTGAGCTAAAATGTAACTTTTAAAAGTGCCATAAATGCCAGAAAATGAAGACTGAATACCTGCTGTTTGCATTCTCTGTGGGGATGTTCACATCACTCAGACAATTGCTTCTAATGAATAGAAGACAAGAGTAAGGGGCTGATTATGATAGGAAAAGTAAAAATTCAAGGTGCAGAGGAAGAAGAAATATTCAAACAAAAAGGTAAATGCTGAACAGAAACACAGAAGCAGACAGCTAACAACATTGGAGACAAATCATACAGCTCCCTAAATATGCAACTACAGTGAGCAGATACTGCATCCTTGCTTGAAAATTTCTACATTAGTAATATTACAAGCCAGTAAGAATGACTACAATGTTCCCAGCTTTGGTGGAGAGATGTGCAGATGAGAGGGTCACCTGAGCATATTTATGGAGGTGTGATAAGCTGGCAGAATTTAAGTTGAAAATACAAGGGCAGCTAAGGAAACTTGCCCCAGGGATAGGGGAACTGACAAAAGTGTTACTTCTTTTAGAGTACACGAAAATAAGAAAAGATGGGGAAAAATAATAGGATCAGTAACACTGGTCTTTAAAAAGGCAATAATAAGACAGTGGAAAACACACAACATGCCAAAGATAGAGGAAGCAAAGAAGATGATAAAATAGCAACTAGAGAAAAAAGAGATGTCATATGAATGGAGGAAGATGGAGTAGGAAGAAATGGGACACAAAGGAGAAGGGGAAATGTTAGATGACAAGAGAGGAAAGGCAATTAAGAGATCCCCCTGGGCTCTCAGCAGCAAAAGGGCTGGAATAAAAGCAGAAAAAACAATGCCTCAGACAGACAAAGACTAAGAATGGAAAGAGGATTATACTTATAAAGCAAGAGTGTGGTCTGCAAAACCCTGATATAGTACAGTAGTGACAGGTACACAAATACAACTCTGAGCCTGTTCCAGGACAAACAAAAACCTCCCACTACTCAAGAACACATAAGCATACAAATATTAATTCACAGGAGGCCATATGAATAGAAACTCATAACCAAGGTGTAAACATTGTGGGTACTTTTATTAATTTTACAAATATGACACTGTTGATTGAAAAGACCATAAACAGTTAAGTTACACTAAATACATAAGGGTAGCAAACTATAATCCCAAACAAATTATATGCAATCTGCCAGTGTTTACTAGTTACCAGAAAACAGATATATGTAAAAGCTGCTAATCTGAAAATAGGGACCAAACATATTGTTAACATGCAACTATAAGTTTGTTGAATACTGTGTAACCGCCAATACTGGGCTGACTGTGTACAATATAATTCCATAATTTCTAAACTACATTAGTTTTTACACACGTAAAGCAAGTAGGTCATCCACGGGCAAACATATTAACTGTATCATGCATGTTACTTGCAAAATGTAACATACGAGAGTCGTTGGCTATAAACAAACACTTGGTGGAAAAAAGCTGCTGGACTTTATCTGTGATCCTTCCTATTTCCCTTCCAAAGGTGGAGCTGAGAAAGGTATAGCTGTCAGAACCCAGCTTACAAGGAGACGCCAAGACTCTCAAGGGTACAGCAATCTGTATACCAGAATGATTGCTTACTGCAGGGGGGGGGGGGAGTATCATGAAGCAGAGCAGCCGCTGGTAGTCCCAGGGGCTTACTATCATGTATTTCAAGTTACAGTCCACAGTAGTCCTTGTTCAGGCTGTGCAGGAATAAAGCACATAAAAATAGAAGCTTATGCATAGTTTCTATTGGCCTGGCTTTGGCAAAGACATAAAAGAACAATGCAAGAATTGTGAACAGTGGAAGAAAGATGGCAAGGCAGGAGACAAAGCCATGACTGCTTTGGTGTCGGACTCTTACACAGGAACCATTCTAAAAAGAGTCACCAAAGACAATGTGGGTTCTCTTAGTAATCCAAGCACCACAGATAAGACATACATCACTGTAGCTGCATACCATAATACCAGGTACCCTGAGATGGCAGCTCTGGTTTTGAATGAGGAAGGAAAGGTGGAAAATGCTCCAACAGTTCAGCACAACGGATTTTCACAGAAAGCAGTGACAGATGATGTGATAACTTCATGTCAGACCTGCTGACCTGGCTAGTGAAAACACTGTGGGGTGAAGCAGTTAAAAGACATATTCCTTACACACACTAACTATCCATAAACAAACAGTATGGTGGAAAGATTTAATTCTGCCTTTAATATTTTACTTTTTATTTTCATTTTACATTTGTTGACTGGGCTAGTCCAACTGGATGTATGTCCATTTTCAGTGGAGGCCCGGGGAGAAAAGCTCCACAAGTTTCAATAAAATACACAAAGACAATGATATTTACAAAGACATTGGAACTTTACAAGGTTTAGGCACACATTGCATGTCTTGTGATATAACATTTGAGTAGGAAAAAAAAAAACAACTGCAGCAGTTCTTAGTGTTACTAATGCCAGTATGTATAAGGACACTAGTAATTAGAAAGTAACACAAAAAACTTGTGTATCATCCAGAAGGCAGTCACAGACCCGTTTATGCTGCCAACTAACAAACATCTGCAGTGGAAAAAAAAGAGTACCTGACACATCATCTCTTTGCATACCTATAGTCAACAAGTTTTCTCACCATCTAAATTACTTCATAGTCACAGGAGAAGTGCAAATGTAGAACACAAGTGAACCAGAACAAAACGGCTACTTCAGTCACTGTTTTCACAGAATCAAAATCAGTCCAGGATAAAGCAAAACTTCTTCTTTAGTCCACAAGACAGAGAACAACGAAATGAGCGCTTTCACGTATTCACCACACGCTTCATCAGATTTTTTTTTTTTTTTTAGTCACAGGAGAAGGTGTGAGCCCTAGACCAGCTGTGATAAATGGAAAAGTGAAAGCAATTCTGTAAGGACACTGTTGTGGCTTATTTCCTCAATTTCAGGAGCAAGCTGAGGGAGCTCTTAAGATTGGTACAGGAGCAAGGAGCAGCTAAGCAAAGCACATCAACAACAAAAGACAGCCACAGAATACAGATGGACAAAAAGAGATGGTGCTTTTTCCTGTACAAAAGAACAAGCTGCAGGCAGCACTGGAAGGGTCCTTTCTTTGCTGTTAGAAGGGTGAATGATGTAACTTAAGTAAAAAAGTTATTAGGCAAGAAGCAGAAACAAAATCTTTAAACAGTTACCCTGATCAAGCCCTACCATGCTAAGCACACTAATACTCAGCATCTGCAATGAGTTATAGAAATAATGTGAGGGAGATTGTACTGAAGATCTTATCAGTGATGCTCAGGAACCATCTCCTACCTATCCAGGTTCAGGAAATCTAAGTAATATTACAAGGATTTGGGGACAAGTTAACTGCTAAGTGATGGTGTACCCAAGTGGTGGAGCACCATAAAGACACCAACAACCAGACGGACACCTGACATGGCACCTTGGCAATTCAAACAAATCAAGTTGGTGGAGTAGATGTTGGACCTGGCAGTTAACTCAAGAATTCAGCAGATCCTTAGGCCTTGAAAAATGGGAACACTAGGTTCTAGAGAGACCACAGAAATAATGAGTCACACACAGTTAGATGCTTACTTCATGCCTGAAACATATGACTCCTCAGAGAAGTCTGGCAATGACTACTACTGACTTAAGGTTATTGACAAGTACCCCTGACACACAACAAGAGATGTGAACTTTTGATACTCCTTTTGGATTGTATGAATTAATTAAAATGCTCTTCAGGATTAAAAGACCTCAGCAATTTTCCAGACAATGGTAGATCACATCTTGGGGAGATGGAGGCAATACTTTTTATTTATATGGGAACTACTATCTACAGTCTACATTGGCAGCAAATGCTAAGCAGGGTAAGGAGGTGCTGAACTAAAACTGACAGAAGTGGCATACCTTCATGTACTGAGTGGCTGGTAACAACAGCCACTTAAACCCTGCCAAGACGCAGGCTACCCAAGCATGATCTAACCCTCTTGCCAAAAAGCAGGTAAGTGCAGCCCTTAAGAAAGCAGTGTATTACAGGAATCTTGACCCCCCCCCTACAATACTACAATAGAGCAACAACCACTTTGTTTATAACCTTACTTAGTCAGATATTCTGGATAAGTTCTATTGGATAATGGCCTGCAAGTGAGCATTTCAAAAATTCAGAGAGGCCTTGAGTGGACCCACTACACTGACTAGTCATAATTACAGTCAGGTGTTCACAGTATAGACAGACCGCAGTCTGGGGGCTTATACTCAGCCAGGTCTCTTTACGGGAAGATGCGCATCTAACACTACATACCAGCTGTAGACTTGAGCCAAGGGAAGAATCAGTTAAATCAGTTTAAAACTCCTTGGAGGGCCCTGTGTCACAAATTACAATTCCTTAAAAATGGTTACACAGAGCCAGTGAACAAAAATGTAACCTGCTCAGATGGAGCCTGGGATTACAGGTATACGCCATGACACTCCAGCACAGTGCCAGTAATACAAATGCATCAGCTGGTCTTTCAAGACAAGGGTTTGGCTAGTGTTACTAACGGGATGCAATATCAAACCCAAGCTACATTTCTTAAAGGTGTCCCAAGAAAATCTGCTTGATGTCTAGAAAACAGGGATGTGAAGTACTGTTTTCAGCTGAAATGTGCAAAGATGTGAATAATGAAACTTTTATATTATATATATATATATATATATATATATATACATATATATATATATACATACACACACACACACACACACACACACACACACACATATATATATACACACACACAAAATTCGGAGCCATTTAAACTGCTACTCCAATAGAAAGCGTCACAAATGGGTAGAAACTGTCTAGATAAAGAAAGTCTTAGAGCACATATTTGAGATTTTGACTTGGTGTGAACTGAAATAGTCGGGGGAGCTAGACCAGATGAAGAAAAGAGCACGTCAGGATTATCAGCAAACAATGTGGCCTTTGCTACTAAGAACTAAATATTAATTAACTTCAATTCATTTTATGTGCTAAAGACCTCTAAATAAGAAAGGGGACAATGAACAGCTTTTAAAAGAACTCTTTCTTGGCCAATAAAAGAGAATGAAAGCTGGTTACCCTGGACAAGGTGAACTCATGTTTGCATAATTAATCTACATTCATTGCATACTTTTAATCAAACTATTTATCATTCAACTATAAAAAGTTTACATTCAGCACCTACTGAAGTTTACAAGGACTGCACAGAAAATGTGAAATATAAAGAAGTACTCTTTAAATAAAAATATCTTTATATTTTTAGAAAGCCTGGACTAAACTACTACTGTTCGATTAAAAGTGCACTGGAACTTAGAAAATTGCCACATTGTTTACATGACTAATTGTATTATATTTTATTTCTTTCTACAAATTGGTTTTAAATACCATTTTAAATCATTTGAAATTTAAGTGTATATTTTGTTTCCATCATCATACATATATATTTTTTTATTTTTTTCTGGTTCTCTTTTTTCCACTTTATTCAAAATGATGGTTATAACAATACTAGTTATACAATTATATAGGTTTTTAGGGTTCTTGTACAAAGACCTGAAGAAGTCTAGAAGGACGAAAGCGATCTTTGTTAACAATAGGCTATGAATATAGAAACTGATTTTTACATGCAAAATGTATATGTATATATTTATATATAATTTTTGATCACAAAATGAACTAAATTTGATATATTTCCAGCCATGTAGTATATTGCCTTGTATAAAATCACAGACTTAATAATTTGGTTAAATACGATGTACCATTAAAGTACATTAGGGCTATATATTATTATGACAGCTACTAGGTAGGGCAGGACCAGCTCGAATTTCACACTGATGGGGGAAGGGATGTGAATTTAACATGTGTACCAATAACACTTTGTTTTACAGCACAATAAACCACTCCCATGCCTGATAAAAAGTATATATATATATATATATATATATATATATATATATATATATATATATATATATATATATATATATATATTTAGAAAGCTTGTGAGGAAATTATTACTCTATTTTTGTTTTACTTGGATCGCTTGTCTGTGTACTTAATAAAGGATTTTCGACTGGAAACAGACTGCCTGCCTTGCTTGGATTACTTTTGAATACTTAGTAATGCTGTAGAATTATATATTTTCTATTATTACTTTTTGACTTGACGAGTTTATGTTCGCTACTTCTACTACTATTGTCTGATCTGATTAATATACAGTGATTAACTAGAAATATATGGACTGAAAATCTTCCACACAGAGAAGTTTCTTACACTGTTTTGTTTTTAGACCCACTACACTTTACTGGGTTGTTTTGAGACTTCGGGGATACCACGGAGATTACTTGTAAAATGTGAAATATAAATGCCGACACCTGTCCTTTGAAAAAGGACCACTTTTTGTTACAGCTGTCATAAAACTACTACACAGCTTAGCTATGTAAAATCTCACCACAACCACAGATGTCCTACTATTCCACATTGCAGTATTCGCACATGCGGAAACCTCTGCCTCAGGTGTCCCGAACAGCCGGTTCATTTACCAAAGCTTAAGGCTAGTTGTTGTCTGGTGCGTGGGAAGTTATATGCTGGGCCAAAAATGTGACCTCCACATGCACAGACCTCAGAACTGACTGCCCGGTCAGACAATAGTCCAAGGAAAAGAAAAGAATGCCATCCCGACAGGGAAAAGGTCCTCTAGGAGGGTACGAGGGAGCGAATGAATACTGCAACATGGAAGAGAAGGACATCTATGGTTATGGTAAGACATCACAACTAAAATATGTTCTTCTATTCTCATGTTGCAGTATTTTCACATGTGGGACAGTACCACAGCTCATGTAGAGGAATGGGTGGAGGAAGAGGTAGCAGTCTCCAGGAATCCATGGAGGATGGCTCTTGCAAATCCTGCCCTGGCTCTAGAGAGGTCATCCAATTTATAGTGCTTGGTGAAGGTGAGTACAGAGGACCATGTGCTGTGTTCATGCCTTTGACAAATGCCCTTGAAGAAGCCACTGCTCTAGTGGAATGGGCTTTAACTGTGTGTGTTAGCTCTTTCACATGGAAGGAGTAACAGAAGGATATAGCTTTACAGATCCAGGAAGATATATAGTCTGCTTGGAAACAGCTTTCCCCAAGGTCCAAGGGTGAAATGATACCAAAAGTTGGTTAGTCTTTCTAATGTCTTTAGTCTTAGCCAGGTAAAATCTCAGTTGCCTGTGAACATCCAGAGTATGGAGCGCACTCTCGCAGTCATTCTGTGGTGAAGGGAAGAAGGTGGGCAAATGGATAGACTGGTTAAGGAACAGTTTGTTGACCACTTTGGGCATGAAGGAGGGGTTAGTATGAACAGAAACCCTATCCCTGTAAAAAATAGTGTAGGGTGGAGTAGCCATGAGTGCTTGCAGTTTAGAGACTCTTCTAGCTGAGGTAAGGGCTACTAGCAAGACAGTCTTCCAGGTGCACATCTTTAAGGACCAAAGCTGCAGGCTCAAAGGGGACAGTGGTAAGTTTTTCTAGCACAAAGTCCAGGTCCGAAGGAGGAGGGACAGGTTTTCTTGGTGGTCTGTAGTGAAGAACCCCTTTGAAAAGAAGTTTCACCTCCAATCTGGATAAAAGGGGTGAATCCATAGGTAAGCAGGATGAGATGGCAGACAAATGGACTTTCACTAAAGAGTATGAAAGTACTGATTTTAGAAGCTCACAAATAGGCTAGAACTAGAGGTACTTATAGAGGTACATCCACCTGGAAAGGGTCTTGTTACCTCTGAAGACAACAGCTGGAGAACATTTTCCACTTTAATAAACAGAATCTCCTGGTAGTAGGTTTCCTGGGCTCCTGCAGGACAGATAGCACGTCCTCTGAGTAAAGGTGTCTGAAAGGGATCAGACGTTTATCACCCACAGGGTAAGGCCAAGGGCTTGCAGAGGAGGATGGATGAGAGATCCCTTCCATTGTGTGAGGAGGTCCACCTTGTGATGCAACATGCGGTAATTGCCCTTGACAAGAGATAGAAGAAGGGGGAACCAATGCTGTCTTGGCCAATAGGGAGTGACCAGCAAGATTTTTGGTTTGTCCTGCTGAATTTTCAGCAGGACCTTCTGGATGAGAAGGAAAGGGGGGAGGCATATATGAACATCCCCTTCCATGAAATGAAAAAGGCATCCACTTTCCACCATAGTGATGAGGGGAGCCTGGAGCAGAATAGCCATAGTTGTCTGTTCAGAGGGGAGGCAAACAGATCTGTCTGTGAAGTGCCCCACTGGTGGATTATGTCTAAGAAGACATTCATGTGTAACATCCATTCGTGATTTAGAGACAAAGATGTGCTGAGGGCATCTGTTTGATGATTGTCCTGTGATGGGATATATACCACCTACAATGTTACATTGTATTGAGCAGTCATTTCCCATGCTCTTATTACCAGCCTGCAAAGTAAATAGGATCTGGTCCTTACTGCTTGTTGATATACCACATCAGTGTGGTGTTGTCTGTGAAGACGAAGGGAACCAGGTTGAATGAGCAGGAGAAAGGTCTTCAGACTAGGAGGAGAGCAGTAATTTCCCTTACATTAATATTTTTTCCCCAGAGGGAGGGCTCCCACTGAGCCTGTACCTTGAGTCCTTTCATGGTGGCCCCCCACCCCAGATCAAAGGCATCTATGTACATGAATTGGACTGGCTTGGAGGGCTGTAGAGGAAGACCTGGATTTTGGTCTATTTGTTGGATCCAGCACCTCAACTCTTTTTTCAGGCAAGGCAGGAAGGGCACCTAAAAGTCAAGGGGAGATTGTGCTGTGACCAGACATTTTTCGAAGTACCACTGGAACTTCAAGTGCAACCTGGCAAGGGATAGCATTGGAAGAGTGGCTGCCATTAGGCCTAGAAGGCATAGAAATTCCCTGGCTGAGATGTGGGTGACAGAGTAGGCCTTGTAAGAAGTTTGTTAGACAGGCGACCTTGTCTTGTGGGTGGAAGGCCTTCATCAAGTCTGCCTTTATTCGGCAACCCAAGAAGATCTGGTCTTGGGATGAGGTGAGGGAGGACTTCATAATGTTCAGACATAACTTCAGACCTTGAAGAACAGACATAGTGAATTGCAGGTGTGCCTGAAGAGTGCTCGCCTCTTCTGACTGGATGAGTAGGTTGTCTAGTAAGGGTAGATATGAATGCCCTTTGTTTTGCAGAAGGCTATTGCTGGTGCTAGGCACTTTGTGAAAACTCCCGGTGCTGTAGACAAGCCAAAGGAAAAGGCAGTAAAACTGATAGTGCGAGGATGGCACAACAAAATGTAGAAATCTCCTGAAGTCTGGGTGAATGGGAATATGAAGATAAGCCTCCTTCAGGTCCAAAGTGGCCATAAAGGCACCCAGTGTCAAAAGTGGAAGAAGGGTTTTGTAGAGATATTATGCAGAAGGAAGGTTCATGCAGGAAAGGGTTCAATAGGGATAGGTCCAGTATAGGCCTCCATGGGCCTTTCTTTTTTGGGACCAGGAAGAGCCTTGAGTAAAACACCCCTGACCCTTCTATTCTGCTGGAACCCTCTCTATGGTGCCCTGTAATAACAAATCTTGGATGACCTGGGGGATCAGATGAATCTGTTTTTTCTTTGGAGGCAGGGGGATACCTCTTGATAATGGCTTGTCCTCTCAGGTCATTAAGTACCCTTTTTCTACTAGTGATAAGACCCAGCGGTCTGAAGTGATGTCTTGCCATTGGGGGAGACGGTGAGAGAGGAGAGTGGAGAGAGGGAGATGGTGTGTGTGGGGGGATTAAGCAGTCGCGTATTGTTTGGTCTGTCTGGAAACGGTTGCCTGGGGGTAGATTGGAAAGAAGTAGTCCTAGGGGATGAGGGCTACCTAGCCCCTTTCCTATGCTTTGAGGAAGAAGTAGAAGGAGCAGGTGCCCTTCTAACAAAACTAGGTTTAGCAAAGTAGTTCCTGTAGAATTTTGGAACTGGGGATCCCAGTAGATGTTTCAGGTCCTGCAGTTCCTTGCTTTTTTCCTGCAAACTTTGAAATAGTTCAGCAGACTGCTTGCCAAACAGGAAGTTACTGTCCAGGGGAGCATTCAAGATCTTGTTCTTGAAGTCATCAGGGAGGGTTGATGTCTGAGCCAGGAGAACTTGCGGAATACAGAAGCAGATGCAGCTGATCTGGCTGAGGCTTCAGCAGCATCGTTGCTGCATTTTATGGAATGCCTGGCTACCTGTGCTGCTAAGGAAAGCTTAGAGGCCACTTGTGGCTTTGTAGGGGAGTCAAGCATGGAACAAAATAATGTAAATGCCTGGGAAAATAGATCTAGGGCATACTTTACCATGCAAGTCTGGTAATTAATGGCCCTAAAGGCCAGGGTGGAGGAAGTGTAGATTATTTTTCCCAGTCTGTCCATCACCGTACTGTCTTTATCTGATGGCAGCAGGGAAGAGGAAGGAATCTAAAAAAGTCTGTAAACCACGAATAAAGCAGAAGTGCAAACACGAAAGACTTTGTCCTCGACCAGGACCATAAAACACCAAAAATATCCTTAAACAACTAATTTGAAGATCACAGCTGCAGTAAAATATCCTTTTATTCGCACACAAAGGATTTTGTCCCACAAATAATGGAACTTCATCAGATAATACAATATCCAAACAAGAATCCTTTTAAAAAACCTTTTAACCAATAAAAATGGAGATATCAGCACACACCTGCATAAAATATCCAATAAGGTTAAGGACTTAATTAAATGGCATAAGCTGTATGCAATCATCCCCCATCCAATCAACTATTAAGAATATTTAACCAATCAAAACATGTATCATCATGAAACCAACTCATTTTTATCCAATAAGAATGGTTTAATATAACCCATAGCATCCCACTTGTCAAAAACATTCAAACCCGCACATTATATATATAAAAAAGCTGCCCTAGCATCTCCAGTTGGCACATCTGCAGAGGTTTCTGCAACGTCTGTCTCCAGCGATGAGGGGGAAACAGGCTTGTCCAGACGGCTTATATACTCAGACATAAATTAATACCCTAAATAACCAAAATTATTAATAGGTATTAATGCACCTGATAGAAAATTATGTAGCCTATCAGATCTCATAAAACAGCGTGCTCACCAATGATCTTAGACTAAGGCGTATACCACCCTATCTGAATTGTGAATAAATTTACTTTTAAGCCTATAAAATCGCGTATTTTTATTTAATATTTATGTGCACTCTGACAGCGATAGTCTGCCAAGTCTAATTTTGTTACCCGATTGACCCTTGTAGAGGCTACACGCCCCCAAGTTTGTGAGTTATGTCAGGCCTTTTAGTATAGTAATTGTCTTTTGGTTATCACATTTAAATATGCAAAACTAAAAGATGAATACACAACTCTTACTGTTGAGCCTGGAAATGGCCAGTATACCCCTTAAGTAAATTTCTGATCGCATTATTATTATTATAGGTGATCAGTTGATCGGCCTATAGATTGAAAGTTATCATCATCGGATTGGTTATCACACTGGGATACGAGATTTTATAGGCTTAAAAGTAAATTATTCACAATTCAGCTAAGATAGGGTGGTATACGCCTTAGTCTAAGATCATTGGTGAGCACACTTTTATGCAGTCTGATAGAAATTGTTATGTAGCCTATCAGATGCATTAATAACTATATATAATTTTAGTTATTTAAGGTATTAACTTATGTCTAAGAGTAAACAAGCCGGTATTTTTGTTAAACTCTTACAGATGTAAGACCAACTGGGTTAATAAGCCCCTTTGTTGATTTATGGTTTATTAAGGCTGATAAGTATTTACGCTCTACATGACAGTGTTCATCGGTTCAATTTTAAGTTTATAACATGGTATAGGTGCATCTAGTTTGAAACATAACATTAATAAAATTAAGAATATTAATGGTGATAAAGTGGATTTATTGACCTTATCACTATTTATGTTACACAATGTTACGGTCTCTTTGGCCGATATCCTCGATGTGTAGGTAAAAGGTCTGCCTACATGAGATTAGCATCCTTAATACATTTCATTTTAAATTTTAGGTTTCTGTAAAGGCCTTCAGGGCAGTTTATAATTGATGAATTTTGATTTTGTGACTTTGGCACCATTAAATGATTTTTTTTATTTTATATATAATGTGCAGGTTTGAAGGTTTTTGATGGGTGGGATGCTATGGGTTATATTAAACCATTCTTATTGGATAAAATTAGTTAGTTGCATGATGATACAAGTTTTGATTGGATGGGGGATGATCGCATACAGCTTATGCCATTTAATTAAGTCAAAAACCTTACTGGATATTTTATGTAGGTGTATGCTGATATCTGCATTTTTATTGTTTAAAAGTTTTTTTAAAAGGATTCTTGTTTGGATATTGTATTATCTAATGAAGTTCTGTTATTTGCAGGACTAAATCCTTTGTGTGCGAATAAAAGGATATTTTACTGCAGCTGTGGTCTATTCGAATTCGTTGTTTAAGGACATTTTTGGTGTTTTATGGTCCTGGTCGAGAAGAAAGTCTTAAGAGGAAGGAATCTGTCTGTATTGCTTGTCTGGTGCTACTGCAATGACAGCTGGGTCTGCCATGAGCGGCTTGATGAGGAACTTGTAATCATCAGGGACTTTGTAGAACTTATTTGGCCTTTTTGGAGCTGAAGGTTGGGATTCATGGGTCTTGGAGGCGGAAGCAAAAGCATCCAAGTAAGCTGGAACCACAGAGGGAATAGAAGAGGGTGGGGCTGACTCCATCTGAAGACGCTCAAAGTAATTTTTTTGTACCTCAGTCATTTCGGTGGAACCCTACTTGAAGTATTCTCTCATTTTGGAGATACCACCATTGAGGAGACTATCTTCTGGTGGGGAGTCTCCTTCCAAGGAGTCTTCATCTGGAGAACAGCATTCCAGGGGGGAGGGGCAGCTGAGAGGTATAAGTGAGAGATTTATCATCAGAGGAGGAAGAGTCCTCCTCCTGAGTCTGAGGAACAGGGATGGAACTGGCAGAGGCATGCCTAGGACTAACGGGAGGCAGTGCGGGAGTAAGTGAGGCCGCAGGCCTCAGGGCCATAAAGGCCTGAACCAGGGACCGTGAAAAGGTTTGCCAGTCTGGCTGGTCTTCCACAGGGGCAGACAGATGCTTAGTTTTTTTTTTTCTTGACTGAAGGAGTCTTGGGAATAGTAACAAGGGCCAAAGGCCTAGCGTCAGGAGTCAGACCTGGGACCAAGATGCCCTGTTCAGAAAATGAAGACAGCCGTCTGGGCAAGCCTGGTTCCCCCTCATCATCGGTGGAGACAGAAGTCGCAGAAACCTCTGCAGACGTGCCAACTGGAGATGCTAGGGCAGCTTCCAACATGGTACCCACCAAAGTCGCCAGTTCTTCTGGACATCCCTCAGCCTCTAGACCGGCAGCTGGCGGGACGTCGGCAGTGCAGCAGTAGCAGGCCTTGAAACCTTGGCCTTCTTTTTAGGTGGCTCCACCTTGATGGTTGGTTCAGGATCCATACCTAGGGCCAGGCATTTTAGTCATAGATTCTCAAACAATTTAAGGGCCGCCAGATGGCTATGCAAGGTATTAGGGATAAACGACTGACAGATATTACAGATAGTGTGGTCGTGGGACTGACCTAAGCAAAAGAAGCAAAGCTCATGCATATCTTTGTGTGGAATTTGCAGACTGCACTTACATTTTCCCTTCCTAGATGACATCACCTAAAAAGGGGCAAACAGCAACCTAAGCTCTATCAAAATTATAGAAGAGTCCCCAACAGGGTACTTATCTTAAACGCCTACTGTAATGAGAAGCAGAATGAGCAAACTGACAATTGACTGTGGCAGACAAGTTTTGAAGTGTGCGGACATCACATTTATGGCCCAGCGTGTGACTTCCTGTGCACCACACAGCAACCAGCCTTAAGCTTTGGTAAATGAGCCTGATATTCGGGACACCTGAGGTGGAGGATCCCATATGTGAGAATATGGCAACATGAGAATAGAAGGACATCATGTCTGCTCATTTTAGGAGTGCTCAGAAGCCAACACTGATCTCTCTCAAGTGCCAGACTGGTCTGCTTGGGAGCAACAATGTACCACTGAAGCAAGAAAGGGTGGTGGAAATGGAAGTATTTCTAACCCCGCTTGGAAAACAGTTTGTAAGTACGCACTTGTGTGTGTAATAGTAAAGGCCAACATTCAGTTACTGTTGGTAAGGCAGCACTGCTAGGTACTCAGAGAATGAACAAGGTGGACTCTTGGGTGGTCATACAGTGTGCTTCTTAGCTGGGTGTGCTTGACACTGGTCTAAGCCCAAAGCAGCAGTGCACATTTGCCATATATTTTTAAGGCTGGCCATGGCATCAGCCACCAGTTAATTTCCATAAACATATTCTGCCACTCATGCAGACTTCTAGTATTGTGATTAAAAAGAGAATGTTATGGCTATGAATGGTGGACATTCAAGCTTGCACCACAGAGGTTGCTAACTTAGATTATAGAATTTAATTTATTCTGATTTTAAGCATTTGTTTATAAAGTAAATAAACTGGTCATAGTAGCTCTTTTCAGATACAACCTGCTTTGCAAACACAGGGATAATGCAATTCATATGGACACTTCAGAAAAGGCAGTTAAGCAGCAGGTTTTTGGGAGATGGACAGAAAACAGTATCCAGAGAAAACTAGCAAGTTTTGGGGAAATGGAAAGAAGACAGTATCCAGAGAAAACCCACAAAACCATGGTCATAACATGCCAGTCCCATACCATTTTTTTCTAATAAGTAAAAGCTGCTTCCCTGTACATTTTTGAGGGGGACAGACACATCAATTGTGTGATGAAAAACATGAAAACAAAAATTTTACAAGCACCGTCTCATGCAATGTCTTTGTTCTTTATATTTGTTTGCAACATTTTTTTTAATTATATTACATAAAACATAAAACTTATCGGACAGAACCATCTTCTCGCAGATTAATTTACAAAGACTTTAAACATCAGCAAAACTATAAATATAGCCCCAAAAAGGCATTCAACATCAGCTACACTATAAATACAGCCAACTACCTAAGTGTACAAATAGAAAAAAAAATGCTCAAGTGAAATTAACCATTTATGGTATGCCTTATTGAACTGAAAGTTATTAAATTTACTGGCAATGGGATTACAAGTGAATCAGAAGTGAAATCAATATACTGTGGCACTAGCAAACAGATAGTGTTTTCTCCCCACAATAATGGGCCAAGACTTAGACAACACAGAATAAAATTATACAGGCTATGCAATACAGTGCATGAACTAGCTGGCTATGCAAAACAGTGTATGAACTAACCATGTGCAGCAGGCATTACCTTGCCCACAAAAGTAGTGAATGGGAAAGGTACAGTCATAAACACTTGAACAGACTGAACACAGTGACAGGAGTGATATCACAAAGGCCAGGATCATGGGAGCTGGATGTGGTAGCAATGCACTCTGTTAGCAGGTCGTGATCCCCAGTGGCCAGGTGAGATATCCTAGGAGTGAAGCATGAGAAGTATCAGTGGTCACATACATGAGACTGGCTAGAGCAGACAACAATGCTGCCCCAGGAATTGTCTATGTCATCTGGGTTAAGGCAGCCTGTGACTGACCACCTTACATCCATGGTCACAAACAGCATGACTGGAGGACTGCCATCACCTGCCTCATGGACACAACAATAAATGTCTTATCTACCAGTGACGCAAGTAGTTCTATATGCTCTCTATCTCTAAACTCCACATCAATGTGCAGGTGTTGTACATTGTGCCAAAGGCTGTGCAGCACACTCACCATCTCCACAATAGCAATGCTGTCTGTACCTTGATAAAGGATGTAACCACAAAGTGAATAATGACAAATGTTGAATCAATGTGAGGGACTTAGGTGTACACACAAGTCAGAGGCAATACATTTCTCAGATGCTGTCTAGTCTGGGGACTCTTGTGTGGTTTGGATGGGGGCTTATAGTTAAAGGACAAATGCCAAACACAGGTGAGGTTGGGTGGTCTGTGTCCCTCAACAGGCCCCTTATTAAGTGAGGGACTTGTGCGAGGTCTCCAATGTTGGTTCTGCTGACGTGCACGCTTTCATCACTATTAGCCACAGATGACCTGCTGACATCAGGCAGGTGCTATTCACTTGAGTTATCAATCCACAAGCATGACATCCCTTCCTGTATTAGCATACTGAAACACTCTAATATACCACAAATCTCGTCCCCTCAACTAATATGCATTGCCATTCCTCATCCAATGTACAATGATATCATGCTATGTGTAGCATGTCTTGCACTTTATGCTCATTTCCATTGGTGTCTCTCCTGCATACACCATGACATGACAAAGTCATGGTACTGTGGTGTGCTTCAGCACTGACACAAAGCATTTTCTATAAAGTACTTGTTGCTGTCATCCACCACAGGTATTCAGTATAAAGTAGGGTTATATTATCAGGTGCACTGTCTTACTTCAGTAAAGTTCGTTTAATCTTCAATGTCCTTCACAGCAAACTCCAGATTCTTCAGTTATTAGCTTAGTCTTTCACAATACAGTGAATGCACTTTTATCACTCTAAGTTGAGCCTCACATTGTAGTGGTTATGTTAATGACAGAATTTAGCTCAGCCATTTATGAAGCACTCCCTTCACAAAGCACTACCATCACACAAGTGGCACTACATTAGTTACCCCTGCCTATCCTGGGGGCTGTGGATACAAGTGCACAATCTGCTTATGTACGGCATCCTGTGAAGTAAACAGCTCCAAAGGTCTGTGCTAAAAAGTCTTTTTTGTAGCACCTCACTGATATAGTGTATCAAGTACTGAGGGCAGCAAAGCTCCTGCGTGAGAGCGACATTTTCTTGCTGTCCTTCCAGAGAGACTTTAACAAACTCCTGCTGGAACCATATGATGGGCTTAGTACAATGTTACAGGCTGGCATGAGCTAGCCAGGAGGGTGAGTGATACCACTAATGTGACCTGTTCTGTTATGGTAGTGCAGACATTGCTATGACCCGCAGCACTGGGTTCCCAACTTGGTTAACAACTGGGAAGCAAAAATTAGGGACAGAAAGAGTTTAACGTAAGCATTTTTCTGTAACTTGTTTTTTCCAGACCTTGCAATGTGTTGAGTTCTTTCTAATTTGACTTGCAGTATTGGTGTTGAAGAGGGAGACCACAGAGGGATGTCAAAGAAGGCAGGAACCCACTCACTGGTGACACAGTACCTATGTCATGTGCACTACAGACCTTCACCTTTTTATGCACAATACTTGTGTACTACTGAGTTCTCTTTCTCCTCTCTTTTTCTTTTCTGGTAAAGTTGGAGTAGTGTCCAAGAGCAGCAGCAATCACCTTCAGCTGCATCAGTTAATACTTCTAGTGCTGAGTCACCAGTGGGTGCCAAAATTTCTCATTCAGAAGAAGGACAGATGCCACCCTACTGAAGCTGACATGGAAGGCTCAATGAAGACCTCTCAAGCTACTACTCAGGACAATGGCTAATATCACTCTTGATAATGACCCAGAGAAATTCCCTCAGATATATATATACATATGTACACACACACACATACAAGCGCGCACGTTTATATATATATATATATAT